>NC_059271.1:12508395-12540895 GCF_017591435.1 Portunus trituberculatus | reverse complement strand
CTCATTTACGAACACTAACAAAGATAATCACGTTAACTTCATTTCTTCGCCCACTCCCACCTTCTTTTCCTCATCCCTCTTTTCTATTTTCCATCCACATGCCCCACCCACCATCCCACCTCATTCCTAGTACTTCATCTCACTGCTTTCCTTCCTCTTTACCCTTTTTTTCGGCTCAAAACTCCTTTAATAGAAAAAAAAAAATTGTAATATTGCATGTAAAGATATACTGGATTGGATGAAGAGAAGAAAGAGGATGGAAGGGTAGGAAGAGGATGGAGGAGTGGATAAGTGTAATGAAAGAGGAACGATGAATAAATGGAAAGAAAATGGGGAAGAAAAAGATGAAAAGGAAAGAAAAGGAGAGGGGTAGATGTATGTACTGAGAGAGGAGGAAGGGATGGAATAAAGAAGGGTGGAAAAGAAAGATAGAATAGATGTGAAGGGGGATGAGTAACTGGGTGTATTGGAAGAGGAGGGAGGGATAAAGGGAAGGTAGAAACTGTAGATAGGTGTAATAGGAGAGACGGACAGGATAAAGAAGAAAGAGAAAGAAGGGAAGAAAGAAGGAAAGAAAGAAGGAATAGATGGGTGTATTGAGAAAGAAGAGGGAATGGCAATATATGAATGGAGAGAGAGAAAAATGGGTAGATAAGTGTCATAAGAGAGAGAAAAATAGTGAGAAAGAGGGAGAGAGAGAAGGGAGAAATTGATGGGAAGGAGGGATGTGAGAAATGCGGAGGAAAGGAAAGAGAGAGAGAAGCGACTGGGGAAGGGTAGATGAGTGGAGGTATTGAGAAAGAGACGGAAGGTAGGAGGAAAGGACGAAGGGTGGGAAGGATGGAGGGCCGGAGGGAGGATCGAAGGGAGGGTGGAGGGAGGGAAGAAGGGAAAGATCTCAGGTGCCCCCACAGATGCTCTCGCTCCTACAAACAATAGAGGCGGCGGTGAGTGAGCCTCTTGTTGGCTTATCGACTGGGCTCCCGATCCGGTTTCGTCTAATGGCGGGCGTGTGTTGTGTGTGACGCTGTTATAAAGGCTGTAGGGACGTGAGGGTGGCGGTAGTGGTGGTGGTAGGAATGGATGTTTTTTGTAGGTTCTAGTTGAGGTTGATCTTATTGGTGTTGGTGAACATAAGAAAATAAGGAGAATGTGGAAGAAGCCATCAGTCCCTATACATGACATATCGTATCTATCTGCAGTACTTCTACTTATCATCCACACCCATGAATTTGTCTGATTATCTTTATAAGTTTCCTACTGGCTCTGCAGAGATAGTGATGGTGATAGTGGTGGGATAAAGGACAAAAAAAAAAAATAGTCACAAGTTAGCGATAATTAAATGAGAAATACTACAATGGTAAGTGAGAAAACTATAGTACCAAGGAGACTCAAGGTAACAGCCAGATGGTCTTGTGCACCCTAACCTCACCTTACACCTCTAATAGCACTACATATCAAGGTAAATGGAGCAATAACACAAATGAAACCAGGACCGAGTGATGAAGTTGAGTTAAGGTACATATAACATCCAGATGGTAAACCTCAACCGAAGCTCACCCTATGCCTCTAAAAGCTTTATATTTGTACTTTAAACTCCCACACACGCCTCAAAACAAAACCAGGCTGACCCCCCACAAGCAAGGCGACGCTACTCAAGAGGGGGTGCCTGGGGGTCGAGAAGAGGAGGATGTATTGGACTGAGTGTGGTGAAGTAGTAAGGAAAAAGAGAGAGAGGAGAAAGGGAGTGAGTGTGTGGAACGGGAGTGCAAGGAGAGAGGGAAAAATAGGAGAGAGTGAGTGGATGGAAGATATGGGGAGAAAGATAGTAAAGGAGACGAAAAAAGGAAGTTTTGAAAATTGGGCAGGAAGCAAGACGAAAGAAATGCTAGGGGCTTAAAACAAAAAGGAAGAGAAGGAAAGGTGGAGAGGGAGAGGAAAGAAATATGCAAGAGGAAGGAAAGTGTGGGTAAAAGAAGGTTTAGGATAGAGAGAGAGAAAAAATAAAACTGAAAATTGGATGGAGTATTGAAAAGGAAAAAGAAGTGAGAAGTGAGAGAGAGAGAGAGAGAGGAGAGAGAGAGAGAGAGAGAGAGAGAGAGAGAGAGAGAGAGAGAGAGAGAGAGAGAGAGAGAGAGAGAGAGAGAGAGAGAGAGAGAGAGAGAGAGAGAGAGAGAGAGAGAGAGAGAGAGAGAGAGGGGAAAGAAAGAAAAATAGGAGAGGATGGGGTGGATGGAAGATGAAGGGAGGAGAGTACGAGTAAAGAGATGAAAAAACGGAAATGTAAAAAATGTGGCAGGAAGTAAGACGAAAAAGATGCTAAGAACTTAAAGAAAAAAAAGTGAAAGAGTGAAAGGTGGAGAGGGAGGATAAAGGAAGATGAAAAGAGGAAGGAAAGTGTGCGTAAAGGAAGGTTGAGGATAGAAAAAGAGAAAAACAAAACTGAAAATTGGATGTGGTATTTAAAAAGAAAAGCATAACGAAAGAATGAAGAGAAAGGATAAGGTGGACGAAGGAAAATAAGGATAGAGAGAGAAGAGAACAGACAATGATAAGTGACAATGTTAAAAAAAAAAAAAAAAATGGAAAGGACAGAAAAAGGAAAGAGCGGATGGAAGGAGGGAAAATGAAGATGAAAAAAAGAGAAACAGATGATAAGGTGAAAGAAGGAAGGAGGGCATGAAGGAAAGGAAGGATGAAGAAAAAGAGAAAAGGAACGCCAGCAACGTGTAACTGGCTTGTTTTACACCCTTTACTTCTCGCACGTGTCTTTGATTAGCCTACATATGGTGGGGCACGTGCAGCTCTCTCTCTCTCTCTCTCTCTCTCTCTCTCTCTCTCTCTCTCTCTCTCTCTCTCTCTCTGTACGTATCTTCTTTACGCTCGTAATTAATCACTAATTACAAAGTTATCTTCTTCGTACAGAGTCTAAAAAGAGGGGAGGAGGGAATGGAATGGAAGGGAAGGAAGGAAGGAAGGAAAGGAAGGAACAGAAGGGAAGGGAAGGATACAGAAGAGAAGAGAAGGGAAGGGAAGGGAAGGGAAGGGAAGGGAAGGGAAGGGAAGGGAAGGGAAGAAGAGAAGAGAAGAGAAGAGAGAGAAGAGAAGAGAAGAGAAAGAAAGAGAGAGAAGAAGAGAAGAGACAGGAGAGAGAGAAGAGAAGAGAGAAGAGAAGAGAAGAGAAGAGAAGAGAAGAAGAAAAGAAAAGAAGAGAAGAGAAGTGAATAGAAGGAAAAGGAAAAGGGATAGGAAAGAATGGAAGAGAAAGGAAGGGAGGGAAAATAAGAGAAAGTGGAAAATGGAAGGGAAAAGAAATGAAACTAAGAAAAAGGAAGGAAAAAAAGGAAAAGGAATGGAAAGAAGAAATGCCAGGGAGAAAAAATGAAGAGAAGAAAAAAAGGGAAGACAAAGGGAAGTAAGCAAGGGAAGGGAGGAGAAAAAAACAAGGATATAAAAGATAAAGCAGAAATGGAAAATAAAATAAAAGTTAATAGATAGGAAAAGGAAGGGAGATGAAGAGATGAAGGAGATGCACGATATAACAGTGAAAGAGAAGAGTGGGAGAACGCAGGAGAGGAGAAAGGAAGGGAAGGAAGGAACTGCAAAGGAAAGAGGGGACGAATAATACAGGAGTAAAACATCAATATAAATGCGAATAGAATTAGAGAAATAAATGCAAATATCAGAGAGAGAGAGAGAGAGAGAGAGAGAGAGAGAGAGAGAGAGAGAGAGAGAGAGAGAGAGAGAGAGAGAGAGAGAGAGAGAGAGAGAGAGAGAGAGAGAGAGAGAGAGAGAGAGAGAATAACTAGATAGATCGATAGATAGATAGATCAATAGATAAACAGATATTTCGAGCTTAAATGGAAGCAAACAACACGTGGCAGTTTGAATAAGCACGATAACACACACTCAAACACACACACACACACACACACACACACACACACACACACACACACACACACACACACCATTCATACTCCCACTCACTCTCTCCCTCCCCTCTTCCCTTCTACTCCTTCACCCTGCACAGAACAAAAACTATATTTCAGCAGACACCCGTGCCTTATATTCAAATGCAAATACCAGTAATCCCATTAGATGAATTCTCTCTCTCTCTCTCTCTCTCTCTCTCTCTCTCTCTCTCTCTCTCTCTCATTTCCTCTTCCTGCTGGCCCCACCCTCACTCGCCGCCGCGCCACCACAGCTATGCGGGCCAATATTCTCATCCTAGCTAGTCTTAACCACACACACACACACACACACACACACACACACACACACACACACACACACACACACACACACACACACACACACACACACACACACACATTGATGAGCGTGTTTTGGTTTGTCAGAACGTTTGTGTTATATAACTTTATCCTCCTCTTCTTCCTTCTTCATCTTGCTTTCTGTTTGTTTTTTAGTTGTTATTGTTATTATTGTTGTTGTTGTTGTTGCTACTCTTATTTTTGTTCTTGCTGTTGTTGATGTTGCTCTTTTTCTTGTAGTAGTAGTAGTAGTAGTAGTAGTAGTAGTAGTAGTAGTTGCGGTTGTTGTTGTTGTTGCAGTTTTTGCTATGAATATTTCTTATTTTTTTCTGTTACTTCTCATTTTCTTCTCCTGCTGCTACTAATATAGTCCATATTTCTTACATTATTTCCTACTAACTCCTACTACCACCACCAACACCGCAACTTGACAGACCAAGACTTCAAACGACTTCAAACACCTTTCTATTAACCGGCCTGTACTTTTCTGCATAGCTAACATAGCGGAGCATGAAGGGTGGCGGAGCACTCTGGCGTGACGCACGTGGTACATGGCGTGGTACTCTTAATAGAAAGACATATAATGAAAGGCAAGGCGAGGGAGTAACAGGAACAGGCTGGGCACTCGGTAATTTTAGAGTAGTGAGGTATGCATGATGAGCAGCACCCGTAGATTTGAATCCTCCTGACTTTTCTTAACCTTGAGCTAAAACTTACATGTTTACTGGTTGTGGTCTTTCTTTGTCAGCGTTCATATAACTGCTAAGTTGTTTGCAAGGACACGATGAAGAGAGTCAAATCGAGATAGGTGAATAGATAGATATGTAGAAAAACGGAAAAAGAAAGAGATAGAAAAGTGAATTGATAGATAGAGAGAGAGAGAGAGAGAGAGAGAGAGAGAGAGAGAGAGAGAGAGAGAGAGAGAGAGAGAGAGAGAGAGAGAGAGAGAGAGAGAGAGAGAGAGAGAGAGAGAGAGAGAGAGAGAGAGAGAGAGAGAGAGAGAGAGAGAGAGAGAAATTACAATACCTACAATGAAATAAAGCTTAACACAACAAAAATACATCCCCAGTAACAAAAATAACTATACTACGATATTAACTAAATAAATAAAGACGCTACACACACACACACACACACACACACACACACACACACACACACACACACACACACACACACACACACACTTATATGCCAGACCAGCAAAGTTTGTTGAAGTTTCAATTACATTTTGAAATTGAATTAAATTGTAGGTTTTAAAGGTTATGTGTGTCATTGACGATGTGCCTGACTGTGTGTGTGCATGTGAAGAAATGCAGCATAATGTACTGTACTTCTAACAAAAAAAAAAAAAAAAAAAAAAAAAACACCATTACCATCACTACTATCTCCTAACTACTACTACTATCACTACTAACGTCACCACCACCACCGTCACGACCACCACCACAATAAACCTGCGGAAAAATGCAAGACCTGGCCGGTCAATATTATGTGGACGGCGTGGCGACCCTAATTACCCTTGACAGAAGGAATAATTTGGCGCGTCAACACGACCGCGACGAATTGTCTTGCACGTACAGATGGAATTTCAGAGAATTAATTGTCTCTCTCTCTCTCTCTCTCTCTCTCTCTCTCTCTCTCTCTCTCTGCTGATTTCTCCTTTATTAAAACATAAAAATGAAATATACCATAAAAATTCAGGAAAGCTATTAGAATTAAAAGTTTAAAGAGAGAGAGAGAGAGAGAGAGAGAGAGAGAGAGAGAGAGAGAGAGAGAGAGAGAGAGAGAGAGAGAGAGACCCCCACTAAAACAAGAGAAGTCACGCAACGAGTCCCAACGTGTCTTGAAACCCACCTGCTGCCCGCCGCCGGTGTGGGAAGAGGCAGCGGCAATGGCCACACCTGTACTCACCTGCGGGAAGAGATAGGTAACAATAATTAGTGCTGAGGTGAAGGAGAAAGGGTGCTAGGGGACAAAAATTTAGTAGATAACATGCAGCAATTATTTAAAGTAGGATTTTGTGCATTACATTATGATAAGCAAACAGAAAGGGCGGGTTAGATAGAGAGAGAGAGAGAGGGAAAGAGAAGGTAAAAGATTAAATGGCATGTGATAGAAAGAGAAGGGAAGGAAAAGGACGGAAAGGAAAGGAAAGGGGAAGGAAGGGAAGGGAAAAGAAGGGATGGGACGGAAAGAGGGAAGGGAAGGGAAGGGAAGGGAAGGAAACGGAAGGGATGGGAAAGGAAGGCAAGAAAAGAGAATATACAGAAAAGGAAAGGAAGGGACGGGAAGGGACGGAAAGAGAAGGGAAAAAAAGAAAACGGAAGAGAAACGATGGAAATAGAATAAGATGGGAATATAAATAAAAATTAATTAGAAGTAAAGGGAAGAGAAGCGAATGGATGAGAAAAAAAAGGTAGGGAAAGGAATAAAGAAAAACTCACAGAGAGAGAGAGAGAGAGAGAGAGAGAGAGAGAGAGAGAGAGAGAGAGAGAGAGAGAGAGAGAGAGAGAGAGAGAGAGAGAGAGAGAGAGAGAGAGAGAGAGACATACGAACTGAGACTTAAAAAGACAAAAGAAACAAACAAAGAATAATGAAAAATAAACACACAAACCATAACACACTACAATAAAAACAAAAATAAAAACAAACTACAAAACTACAGAGAGCATCAATTTTTTTTTCTCTTTTAAAAAACTACATGTGCTTCTACTACGCGTGTGTGTATATATATGCGCTTGGATGTTTGTATGTACAGTAATTGTGGAAGGTCGAAAATAAAACATGACAAAAAGGACGAGAGAACACCAGGAGCTGAGGAAGTAGAGCTGGTAGAAGCCGAAGCAGCAGGTGAGGCGGCTGTGGATTTGTACAGCAGGTGGCGGTGCTGTGAGTGTTCGGTTTGTGCCAATCAACTCAAGTGACTGGAAGAACTGCTAGCGGGGAAAAAGGAATCGGATCTGTACAAGAAAATAAAAAAATGAAATAGAAAAAAACAGCGATATATCACGAAGCAAGGGCTGAGAGAGAGAGAGAGAGAGAGAGAGAGAGAGAGAGAGAGAGAGAGAGAGAGAGAGAGAGAGAGAGAGAGAGAGAGAGAGAGAGAGAGAGAGAGAGAGAGAGAGAGAGAGAGAGAGAGAGAGAGAGAGAGAGAGATAGAGAGATATATATATATATATATATATATATATATATATATATATATATATATATATATATATAGAGAGAGAGAGAGAGAGAGAGAGAGAGAGAGAGAGAGAGAGAGAGAGAGAGAGAGAGAGAGAGAGAGAGAGAGAGAGAGAGAGAGAGAGAGAGAGAGAGAGAGAGAGAGAGAGTCTAGGATGAAGAAAAGGGAGATAACAGTGACACTGTCCTGTGCTGTTACATAATCAATGCAGTGAATTTATAAGTGGTAGTGGTGGTGGTGGTAGTGGTGGTGGTGGTTGGTGGTGGTGGTTGGTGGTGGTGGTGGTGGTGGTGTTGGGAAAACAAGGAAGGAAACCAGTGAGCGAAGTGATAACTGAGGTGGCTCTTATCTTCCATTTTTTAAGTTTTTGATAATACTGCATAGGAGAGAGAGAACAAAAAACGAACTTCTATGTCGAAACAACATATTTATCAATAAAAAGTTATAGCAACAATACAATATAAAAACAACAGCAGCAGCAGCATCAACAACAACAACAAGAACAAGAACAGCAACATTAACAGCAAAAACAATATTAATGATAATAATAGTTCCTCCTTCCATCAACCGCTCCTAGGAGAGAACTGCAGATTTCAAGATGATGTGAAATCTATGAAGAAGAATAATATAATTCTTCCCTCATAGTCGAGAGAGAGAGAGAGAGAGAGAGAGAGAGAGAGAGAGAGAGAGAGAGAGAGAGAGAGAGAGAGAGAGAGAGAGAGAGAGAGAGAGAGAGAGAGAGAGAGAGAGAGAGAGAGAGAGAGAGAGAGAGAGAGAGAGAGACAGAGACAGACAGACAGACAGACAGACAGACAGACAGACAGAGAGAGAGAGAGAGAGAGAGAGAGAGAGAGAGAGAGAGAGAGAGAGAGAGAGAGAGAGAGAGAGAGAGAGAGAGAGAGAGAGAGAGAGAGAGAGAGAGAGAGAGAGAGAGAGAGAGAGAGAGAATATCATAAACTATTCTATATGACTCCCATTACTGCCATATCCCGTGAAATGGGGCGGCAAAAGGTGGAGGTGGTGGTGTTTAGTCAGGAAAAAATCTGTTGGTGTTGAGTGCGGGGTAAAGACATTTCAATTATAAAGAGCGAGGATCGGTGCAGCGGTGTCAATGCTCCAATGCGACCTTATACTTTCCTCTTTAAAGAACTTCTTATTTCAACTTGTTACCAGCTTTCGTCTCCCCCTGAATCATGGAATTGAGGTGTTTGGAGGAAGAATAATTATGGGTCGTGTGTGTTCCGCTGTGGTGCCTCGTGTCCACAGTTAGCTATCTGTAATGGGAAGGGACAGTAGTGTGGTGATGGCGGGTGCAGGTTATTGTTAGTGATGGTGATGCTGAGGGTGTTGGCGGCACGTTAACCATGTCAGCTGAGTGACCAGTCAAGTGCTAGTAGTTTTTCGTCATTGCCTAACTATTTCGTTTCATAACTAAAGTCTTCTTTTCAATCGAAACTTTGTGGCTTGGTTGATGTGCAAAACACAGTCCAACAGTGCTTGCTTGTTATTGTCGACAAGAAAAACATTATTACATGTCGATACTGTACATGCTACAGTTATATGAAAGAATAATGCTATACAGTAGTAAATGCAGCATAACTACCAGTTACTGTCTTAAAATACTAGTATAAAGTAATGGAAAATAAGCCGCAAAAATTGAAAGCGTTGTCGGGACATCACCGAGTCGCCACTCCATCCGAGAGCCGTGACGGGGAGCCTCGTCTCACGCCAGTTTGTTAACGCTGTTGTCGTCGCTGAGCAATCCTGGTGATCATAAGTACAAACACATCAAGACCCGACACGCAGCCGTCACTGTCTGCTGCCTCCTACCGTATACGAGAGCTGTGTCGTTGCCTGACCTGACTCTGGCTGGTGGTGGTGATGGCACTGCTGTTAGTGGAAGTGGTGGTTGTGCTGCTAGTGGTGCCATGAAGCAGCTGCTGCGGTGGATACAAACACATCATACAATTTGAGGTAAACAGACACTCCCCCACCACCGCTCTGGAGCAGCCTCGTCAAAAATGTTTGTGGCCAGGAAAAGCATCACTATCCGGAAATTATTCGCGGGGATTCTTTTGGCACAGCGGCAGCTCGACCCACGACCTGTTGTGCTGAGCTGGTGAGATGACGACGGTTGACACGATTGTTCCTGGCTATACATTGGTGCCACGGCTGCCCTGGCCACCTTGACACCTAGATACTCCGCCCTCCCACCCATGTTACTCTCGTTGAATACTCAAATGCTGAAAACAAACGCATAGTTTTATTCATATTATTTTTCCTCACATATTATTGAGGTCAAGGTTTTCATAGAACAAACAATTCCACGCTCAAAGTCGAGTGAATGGATACGATATGAAAGGCCTCGTGTGCCGGTGCCTGGTGGAAAACACACCTGCCGTCTACCTCTCATGTGCCACTGGAACAACAACAAGTGTTCCTATAGAAACACAAACAATTTTACGCTGCACTGTAAGCTTCCGTAAGCCAGCCAACGTCATTGTCCCGGAGTAAGCTTTCAGTGAGAGGCCTGTTATGCCTATGAAGGGCAGCCACTCCCACCACCCACTTCACAACACAACACCAGATATGACACAAAACTTTTCATCCATCATTCCGTCCAAAGACCGCCTGCCTGCCACTCACCAATATCATCACTGCGGCCATTCTGTTGTGCTCCCCTTCCATTCTTTGTATTACAATCATATTTTTAGCTTTAAGTTCGCTCTATCTTATACTGTATAAACATGTTCGTAACTAACAAAATTGAAACATCGCTCTTTATCATACTGGGGTTGCATCGCTCAACCCAAGGAATCAATCAAATTCTCCTCCCTTCCCCTTCATGAGACTTCCAACTGATACTCAACCGCTGCACTGAAACCAATGTCCACAAGCCACATCTCTCTCTTTCCCCTGCTCCTTCACATCAGCAACAATCCATACTCATCCCTTGCACGAATGTTCCCTTCCCATCCACTTCTCTTCCCTATGTCTATACCTCTTCCTGCTACCTAAATCCCATCCCATAACCAAAGACAAATTTAGTTTCGCCTCATCCCCTTCCCATCCACACTCTCCGTCAAGAAAACTCCTTCTCCTCTTCCTCTCTTCTTGAAATGTCCCCTGCTACCCGTTCCCTTTACTTCTTGTTCCTTTCACTCCCCGTGCCCTGTTACTGGTCGTCACTGGACCCTCTCCTCACTCTGGCTTTGTCCCCTCCATCACAGCTTTCCTCCCCATTCCGCAGTAAGCCACTGGCCCCCCACCGCTGCGTCAACGAAATGGACGAGGAGGAGGAGGAGGAGGAGGAGGAGATATTGTTTGTGACGATAGTAGAAAACACAGGCGGAGGGCGCAGCAGAGAAGGGAAGGACAGGAAGGGGGAAAGAATGATGACCACCACCTCTACTGCTAGAACCAGAACTTCCACCATGATCAGGATTTTCTTTCTTTGAGAGATTTGGAGGACGATGTGAGACAAGGTACCGTATGGAAAACAACAAGAACAACGAAGAGAATGACACAAACACCTCGAATGATTCAAACAACAATAATAACAATAACAACAATAATCCTACTACTGTTATTACCACCACCACCACCACCACCAAAAACATCACTCAACACCAACAACACAAAATAATTTAACTGTCAGCTACTAAATCACACGCACACGCACACACACACACACACACACACACACACACACACACACACACACACACACACACACACACACACACACACACACACACACACACACACATAAACAAATCGACCAATAAATACACGCACAAGAAAAACGCAGAACAAGTGAGTCTGGACGTCAGCCACACATCACAGCACGCAAGACACTCCCACACCCTCCTCCTTCCTCTCTCTTCTCTATTTTCCTTCCCGCTTTATACCAAATCATGAAACACTTTTATAAATCACTTCCACTGCTTTCAAGGGGGTCTAGTTTTTACATTGTTTATTTTTTAAAGGTGTTTTTGCGTTCCTAGTGGCAGATTTACAAGATTTCCACATTATCAACCTGAAACGCTTTCCTGAGAACATGACTAATTATTACTGTGGCCAATGGAAATAGTCGTGATGAAAATTTACGGGTTTTAAAATGTGCTTTTACATTTTTAGTGACAGATTAACAAGATTTTCACATTATCACCCCGACTAATCATTACTCTGACCTCTGAAAATAGTCGTATTGAGAGAACATAGGGTTTCAGAATACAGGCCTTTTTTTTTTTTTGTATCACTTCCAAGCACACTCTCAGTTCTTATTGTCTTCCTTAGTTATTCCCCTCATGCATCACCAGTTCACCCTAATCATCCCTCGTCCTTGAAACCGCAGAATTCCCCTTAGTTTCCCCTCTGGTTTCTTTCCTTGACGTGGTGGTTTGCCCTAAAGATGCCTAATGAGCACTTAGCATACACCCTCTCATGTCCTTTGTTGCTGCCTTATTGCCTATTACGTGGTGCCAGTTTTTACACACTCGTCTTATCCGTCAATTAGAGAAGACTGCGTCCCCGTCACTTGTATGGCTTGTTGCTGAAACCTTGGGGATGATACGCTAGTCTTGCTTGATTCCTTGTGTGTGTGTGTGTGTGTGTGTGTGTGTGTGTGTGTGTGTGTGTGTGTGTGTGTGTGTGTGTGTGTGTGTGTGTGTGTGTGTGTGTGTGAATGTTAGGGTGTAAAATTATGTAATGTTTAATACATATTTCGTTTTTCATTTTTTAAGTGTGTTTCAACGTCTATTCTAAGGAAACAATATTGAATTTTAGTGCATTTGCCATAAGTCATTTTGTTAGTCATATTTCATAATCTTTTTTTTTTTGTATTGATTCAATGTTTTATGTCATTTGTAGTCAAAACACACACACACACACACACACACACACACACACACACACACACACACACACACACACACACACACACACACGGCTCGGTAGCTCAGTGGTTAGAGCGCTGGCTTCACAAGCCAGATGATTCCCCGGCCGGGTGGAGATATTTGGGTGTGTCTCCTTTCACGTGTAGCCCCTGTTCACCTAGCAATGAGTAGGTACGGGATGTAAATCGAGGAGTTGTGACCTTGTTGTCCCGGTGTGTGGTGTGTGCCTGGTCTCAGACCTATCCCAAGATCGGAAATAATGAGCTCTGAGCTCGTTCCGTAGGGTAACGTCTGGCTGTCTCGTCAGAGACTGCAGCAGATCAAACAGTGAATTACACACACACACACACACACCGCGTAGTGTAGTGGTTAGCACGCTCAACTCACAATCGAGAGGCCCGGGTTCGAGTCCCGGTAAGCGGCGAGGCAAATGGGCAAGCCTCTTAATGTGTGTAACTCGAGGGGTTGTGGCCTCGCTTTCCCGGTGTGTGGAGTGTGTTGTGGTCTCAGTCCTACCCGAAGATCGGTCTATGAGCTCTGAGCTCGCTCTGTAATGGGAAGATTGGCTGGGTGACCAGCAGACGACCGAGGTGAATTACACACACACACACACACACACACACACACACACACACTCTCTCTCTCTCTCTCTCTCTCTCTCTCTCTCTCTCTCTCTCTCTCTCTATCTTTCTATCTATTTATCTATCTCTCTCTCTCTCTCTTAGAAAAATAAAAGAGAGAAAAATTAAATACATGTAGAGACAAAACATAAAAATATTAGGAGATGCTTTGAAACTTCACTTTTAAAGAAGATTAATAAGTCTTAGGAACAAGAAAATACAGATTCAATGTGAAAAAAAAAAAAAAAAAAAGGTATACGTAGCAAGGCGGCTGAAAGATACTAAACCTTATTTTTACTTATCTATTCATAGATACCGGAGGCCTATGATTATGATTATCTGTATATGTGTGTGATTAAGTGCATGTACAGAAATGTGTACCATGTATGTATATTATATGTATGGATATGACTAAATTACACACACACACACACACACACACACACACACACACACACACACACACACACACACACACACACACACACACACACACACCAATATACTTCAGCAAATTCAAGTCCTTTTAATAGGAGAGGACCCAAACTATCAAGATTTCAGTTCTAGCCGACTGGTTTAATTCAGATGGTCAGCATCGTCTCGCGATAAAGAGCAGTCGTCTCTAAACCCTATATTACGATGAACATAGTATGCCTTTAAACTAAGAATAAATCGTCAGGATGACCATTGTCCCTTAGCTAACCTCGTTATGTCTCTGTGACGCCAAAAGCGTTTATACAGAGGAATGGCTTGGTTGGCAATATATAGACAATATCATCATGAAACTTTGATTATTAAGTAATGAAAATAAACTCACTTACAGGGCTTCTTATGTTCATGGTTTCTTGCACTCTACTTCCTAGACAAAAAAAAAAAAAAAAAAAATCATATTAACATTGAGTAATCAATTAAGGAACTAAGTCATTTTTGTCCCAGGAGCAGAAATTATATAAAGGACACACAACGCATGTATATAACCTCTATTCTACTATTAAAGCATCTATGTAGTAGGTGCGTGTTTAAAACACTTTAGATATTTTAATATCTCGGTATGTGATAGTAGAATATATAAAAAAATATACAATATGAAGTAGATAAACTTTTCTGTACAATATAACGCTATCTGGTGAATCTGGCAACCGAAACGGGAATCTGGTTCCTCTCCTATTCTCAAAAAATTTCATGTTTGATCTGAGATTGTTTAAAGATAAAACATATTTTTCTTCTACGATTTATGAATTATTACCATAAACTTTCTTAAACTTACACACTAACTCATTCACTTTTCTACATACTGGTTTTCTTTTCTTCTCTCCCTTTCTTCTTCCTTCCTTACTCCCTTCCCGTTACCCAACTGTCTTCCTATCACAACCATTCCTTTTTTATTTAACATTTACTGTCCATTCTTTCCCTTCCTATCTCTCCATCTTTCTCTCTTTCTCTCTCCTTATCTGTCACCCTCCATTACCTCTTTCCTCTCTCTCTCTCTCTCTCTCTCTCTCTCTCTCTCTCTCTCTCTCTCTCTCTCTCTCTCTCTCTCTCAAAGAAAAAATGGACCCCATCCTCGAAGTCACATACAGTATAAAGCTCCATATGTTTTTTTTTCTTTATTCTCTCTCTCTCTCTCTCTCTCTCTCTCTCTCTCTCTCTCTCTCTCTCTCTCTCTCTCTCTCTCACACACACACACACACACACACACACACACACAACAGAGGAAAAACTGGGGAAGAAAAAAGTTTTAATAGACCCATGTTTAGTCAGGAGGAGAAAAGAAAAAGGAATCTCTCTCTCTCTCTCTCTCTCTCTCTCTCTCTCTCTCTCTCTCTCTCTCTCTCTCTCTCTCTCTCTCTCTCTCTCTCTCTCTCTCTCTCTCTCTCTCTCTCTCTCCCTATCCTTAACTACCGCGAGGTAATAAGGTAAAATAGAGTCACCAGCCTGGAAACACAATGGCTAATCCTTAAGTTTAGTCCCGCACACACTCAAGTACCGCGCGCGCACACACACACACACACACACACACACACACACACACACACACACACACACACATGTGTGTGTACACGCCAGTCGCTCTTTCAATTTCTGTCTTTTTTTCTTTGACGCAAAATAAGAAATAATCAAAATTGAGGAGAGTATGAAAAAAAAGGAACTCATCTAGGTAACAAGAACTAAGATGTGTTCTGATGAGGGGAGAAATATAGAGAGAGATGGAGAGTGGGGAGGGAAAGAGGGGAAGAATGTTTACGGTGTTGGGGAGAAGGAAGACCGGATAATGGAGGGGTGGATTGGAGGACAGATAGAGAAGGTGAGAGGGACAGAGGGACGGGGGGAAGGAGGGAAGGAGGGAAGGAAGGATGAGGGAGTGGAGGGAGGGGAAGGGAGGGAAGCTTGGGATGACCGCCAACTGCGAATCAATGGCTGGAAACTGAAGACTTTCTAAAGAGTAGAAATGGGAATATAACAGTCAGCCCACCACATCGGTACGCCAGTCCGCAGCCTGCCCTGCCTTGCCTGCCTGTCCTGTCCAGCCTCTCAGCATTCACTCTTGCCAACACACTGTCTTCTGCTTTCCTCTGTCCTACTCTTTTCTCTTAGCCTTGTATTGTTTTCCTCCCATTCTTTTTAATCCTAGTCTTCATTTCTACTCCTAACATGCTGCTTATATTTAACTCTCTGCCTCTCATGCACCTAATCTTGAGTCCTACTGGCGACACTCTGCTTCTATATCTTTCATTTTCTATTTGACTTTATTTCTGGTTACACATTCCACTCTGCTTTCAGTCTTGCCTTCCTGCTGTCATTCATATTGTGACATATTCATTTTCTATCCTGCTTCTATTAATTTTTGTCCTTCCTCTTCCTATTTTTCTTCACTCATACATGAACATTCAGCTTTTTTACGCCTACTTCTGTTGGTCGTTACTGCCACTACCAACCAAGTACCAACACATTTCTTTCAAATTCTGTCCTGGCAGGCCACAATACCTCTATTATTGTCACCTCCACATCTCCCCGCCAGCCATAGCCTTAATTCCTCCACCACTCTCTGACAGATACAACTTACACGATCTCTGCAATATAACGTCACCAAGAAATTTGTACTGCCGCTTTGTACTTACCACTACCGCAAAAACCACCACTCTCTATTTACTTAATTTAATAATCATCGCCATTACTAGACTATCACGGTATCACTGCAGGGAGTGTCTTGCCTTCAGCAATGTGAGACAAAACATGAATTATAGAGACTTATAATAAAAACCGCATGCAATATATTTTCTCTTTACGAACTTCCGTCATCAGATAGCAATTCATAAGGCCAGTCACTTCTGGAAGCAAAAATGTAGTTCAGAAGATAAAGTTTTCGTTCACAACTTATTCATTTTCTACTTAACATGCAGCCAGTGACACGTCTCTCCTTCCGTCTTTTTACTCCTCTTGTAAGGCCGCAGCAACTTTCGAGGCAAGAATAGAAAGAGAGAAAAGAAAAAAATACACGCGAGACGCAAGTTCACCACACACCTCGCTTGAGAGAGAGACGTGCAAGACAACCTCCTCATCCTCACCACTTAACACTCACCACCACGCTGCCGCACACACCACGCGGGCTCATTACGACGGTCGTTTCAGGTGAGCATCCCGTTCTGTTTTTCTGCGTGCCTGCAGGAGACAGGTAAACTGGGTGGGCATTTGGGAGGGGGGAGGTTCTGTTTGCAAGCAGTTGGCGCGTGTCTAGGGAACTGCATGGGGCGAGGGTCATGCAGGGGAAGATGCCACGAGAGTGTTAATGTCCCTGCTTCGTGGGTCTTCAGTTCTTCGATACTTGGAATCTGATGCAATGGATGTGCTTGAGACGATGCTTATTTCCTGTGTTACTCGACTGTTTTTGGCATGAAAGGATGCCTAGGAGGAGGAGGAGGAGGAGGAGGAGGAGGAGGAGGAGGAGGAGGAGGAGGAGGAGGAGGAGGAGGAGGAGGAGGAGGAGGAGAGGAGGAGGAGGAGGAGGAGGAGGAGGAGGAGGAGGAGGAGGAGGAGGAGGAGGAGGAGGAGGAAAAAACAAACAACTATAGATCTTTTGGTTCTTGTCAGACTGTCAGACGATGGAGAAAATAGAAGTTTAAACAGGATATGTTGCCACGACGGAAAGATTTAGAATGTAGGAATGATGAAGATAAGGATGAAGGGAGAATTATATAGGTTTACACAGGATTATCAAACAACAGAAGATATTGATGTCTTTGAATATTTGTTTGGGAACATATTCGAACAAACTCCTTGTTAAAGAGGCAAGACAAGAAAGCAGAAGAGAGAGAGAAAGCTGATGAAAAAGGAGGAAAAGAATGAAAAGAGAGAAAGGAGGAGGTGGTAACAAGACAAAATACTAAGGCCCCTACATATCCCGCCCGCCAGGCCTGATAAGGGGAAGGTGCACCCAATAAGGTGTTGTCTTCGTAAAAAAATGTTTGGGCTTGTGATGCGCTTTCTTACTGATGAGAACGTGGTAGTATTGGTAAGGCCTAACATATTCTCTCTCTCTCTCTCTCTCTCTCTCTCTCTCTCTCTCTCTCTCTCTCTCGTAGGCGCTCGTCACGGGGGAGTAGTCAGTGGTGTGACAAAAACAAAACGTAGTGAGAAACGCTGTCCATTCCTCGGCGACCACTGTTAGCGTCGTGGTGCGGGAAGCACACTAACTATTCGTTTTCTTTTTCCTCAAACGTAATCGATGCTGCATGGGAACCATTCTTTGTCTTTCATGTGATATTGTCTCGCTTTCCCAATTTACCATTTATGTTTTCCTTGGCAGCGTTCTATCCCGGCGCGGAACGTGAAGGCTTGACATTCCCTGGACGGCGGCGGCACAAAAGGGAGCGTCAGGAGTCAGTCATCCACAGAATAAAGCATTTCTTGGTGCGTCCGGCTGCCAGTCATCCCTACAGGACGCACAAGACCCACACAAGCCCGCTGCCCTGAGGTGGCTCAGAGGGCGGGGCAGCAGAGCCAGCGGAAGGGATCGACAAAGGCCCGCAGGTAAAAATCCCAAGTAATTACTGTCAGGCTGACCGACGCAGAGGGGCGGCCCAGCCCTGGGCCATCGAGAGCCAATCACTACACAATCCTCGTACTGGACGACCAATCACGACCTAATAAGTACACCTCCACTAAACTAAGACTACGTCGCGGATGTGTGTGTGTGTGTGTGTGTGTGTGTGTGTGTGTGTGTGTGTGTGTGTGTGTGTGTGTGTGTGTGTGTGTGTGTGTGTGTGTGTGTAAAATGAATCAGTTCAGTCATTTATCTATTTATTTACTTGCTTATTCATATACCTATTTCTTCCTTTCGATGTAATTTTATGATGACGTTATGAAGTATTTTCTTGCTATCACGGGATGCAGTTTCCGCGCCGTCAAGCATGATACTGAACGGAGCTCAGCCAGAAGAGCATGCAGCCATCCATGGGTGGCGTAGTGTGCTGGGAGCCGCGGCACGCGTAGCCATGACTGCCTGCTACAGAGTCCCGGGGTGTTGGAGTCTTGCTATCCGATGCTATGAAGCAAGAGGTGGAGGAAGTTTCAGATTTTGTGAGCCAGAAAGTCAGGAAGCTTCAGCACACACCTGAGTAAAGACCTTGATCAAAAATAGGAAGTCGCTCAATGAAAAGGCAACACTTCAAGAATGAAGATATCAATACACAGAATCGTATCTCTGTGGCGAAATGGCATTTTTTGGTAGAGTCTGCCGTGCAGGGTTTACCTTTACTTTGTATATACTTGACATATATGTAGGGCAATAATCACATGAATAAAACACTTCATGTTATTATTGTATCGTACAATACAAAATCTCAGCGATATATATACTTTATATATATATATATATATATATATATATATATATATATATATATATATATATATATATATATATATATATATATATATATATACACATTAGGATGGGTTTATTCGATTTTGACTTAGGATAATCCATGGCACAAAGATACTGTCCAGTCATTGTTCATCCCCGCAGCAGCTGAAACTTGCTGACGGCTGGCGGGACGGGTTAGATCACACCAGTAGTCACCAAACACTGGGAGGATTTGGATCACATTTACAGTGGGAGGAAGTGCGCTGGTGGAGGGAAGACATGACTGGAAGTGACATACAACAGACTTGAAATGCTTTGGGAAGAAGACTGAAGCTGGAGTGTGAGAAAATGACATGGAATAAAAGAAATACGTCTGCAACAGGACTGGAAAAGTTAAAAGATAATAAGATTTAACGAAAAGGAGCAAAGATAAGAAGAAAAGCATGTAGACCATTAGTAGTAAAGCAAACTGAAGAAAGGAGAATAGAAGATAATAAAACGCACTGAAACACACACACACACACACACACACACACACACACACACACACACACACACACACACACACACACACACACACACACACACACACACACACACACACACACACACACACACACACACACACACACACACACACACACACACACACACACACACACACACACACACACACACACACACACACACACACACACACACACACACACACACACACACACACGGCCCGGTAGCTCAGTGGTTAGAGCGCTGGCTTCACAAGCCAGATGACCGGGCTTCGATTCGGCCGGGTGGAGATATTTGGGTGTGTCTCCTTCACGTGTAGCCCTGTTCACCTAGCAGTGAGTAAGTACGGGATGTAAATCGAGGAGTTGTGACCCTGTTGTCCCGGTGTGTGGTGTGTGCCTGGTCTCAGGGCTATCCGAAGATCGGAAACAATGAGCTCTGAGCTCGTTCCATAGGGTAACGTCTGGCTGTCTCGTCAGAGACTGCAGCAGATCAGACAGATCACAGATCACACACACACACACACACACACACACACACACACACACACACACACACACACACACACACACACACACACACACACACACACACAGACTGCAGATGAGGTAGGATCTAAAAGAAAAAAAAATAATGGCAAAACGAACAAAGAAAGGACTTGGAAAAAAAATCAAATACAAGGTTACAAGAGAAATGGATGTAATAATGAATAACAGGCAAAGAATGAACTATATTTGCCGTGCTTTGGTCTGAAAAGGGAATGAAGTGGAGAGATGCTAGCAGCGAATTACACGGGAGGAGGAAGAGGAGGATAAGGGTGGTAGAGGGACAGGGGTTAGGTAAGGGAGGGCAAGGGGCAACACGGTCTGCACTGCGATAAATAATGCCCGGTCTGGCCAATCCCCCCCGCGCCGTGTTGGAAATGCACGCGTCTGCTTCCGGAACGTCTATGCAATTCAGAGTCAATTTCCGGCTTGGTAGGGATCTCGTGGGTCTGAGTGGGAAGGCAGGGGTTCTGGGGCATCTGTGGGGAAGGGAGAGGCTCTGTGAGATCTATGGAAAGGGAGGGAAGGGGAGGAGAATAGCTTACGGGTTCTAGATCGAAAGAAAGAGTAATCTTTGGGCATTTAATTGGTGAAATACGGTGAAAAGAAAATTTCAGAGGGTCTAATTAGGGAAGGGAATGGTTTCAGAACTCTGGATGAAGAGGAAAGTGCGTCTTTGGGGATTTAAGTGGGAAAAGAACGTCTTTTTAGAAGGTTTAATTGAAAGAAAGAATTGGGGTGTCTTAGATTATGATGGAGGTACAGAAGGGATGCTGAAGGATCCTTAAAGGTATTGAATGAAAGTATCGTGGGATGTGTACTGTTGGAACAAAAAAAAACTTGGTTTTTTTTATGCAAGAGAAAATTTTATGGAGAGTTTGGGGATGACAAATTTGGGTTCGTATGGAGGGAACTGCATTCGTAGAATTTTGTTAGGACATAAGATCACAATGATAAGGTCCCTCGCTGGCCCCAGACATGCATTTATGTTAAGTGGTCAGGATCACGTTTCCATACAGTGGCATACACGAAAAGCTCACCGGATATTACCATGATCTCGACTAAAAATAAAACTCAATTCTGATCTGAGATAAAAAAAAAAAAAGGACATCCTGAAAAACTTAATTACTCGATCACAGCTGTTACTACCACTGGCCTTCTGAGCAAACATTGCAAGCCTGCACTGCAAGAGGTGATCCACAGCAGACAGTGCATTCACTGGCCCATTAGTAGTCCCCCACCGAAGGAAAAAATCATATAATATAAACAGCCATCTTAATTTCCTTGGGAGAACCTAGGCCGATCTACCTTCTGTTACGTAAAAAATAAGGCATGCTGCAAGAAGTCATCAAGCCCACACGTCCCAGTCCCTGTATGAAGCATACCTAACTATTTCCATGTATCATCACCATTGACGAATTTGTCTGATTTTCTTTTAAAGCTTCTTATTGACTCAGTACTAACAACCTGATCACTGAGTTCATTCCATTGATCTACCATCCTTTTTCAGAACTAATTCCTTTCTATTGGGTGTTACTGAAATAGCTAAAAAAAAAAAAAAAAAACAGGTTACCTGTGCTAGAAAATATTAGGAAAACGACAGAAGAAGGATGCGTAGCAGTACGATATTCTGGGTTCAGAGGTTGAAAGAACTCAGAGGGCCTCAACAGGACCTTGGGGGAGAGCAAGGTACACGAGAGGACGTAGCCACATAAAGAAAATAGATGGTGGGGCAGTGACAATCTTACGGAAGGTCAAAGGAGGAGGAAGGGCCGCAGCAGCGAGGGTTGGGGGTGTGGGAAAAACAGGGATAGAAACTGGGGAAGTGGGTGAGGAAGGGGAATGGTGGGGAGTGGGGTGATGAAAGAGTCCCAAGGGAGGGCAGAGAGGTGAGTGGGGTGAAAGGGTGAAGCAGGGGTGAGTAAGTAAAGGAAATTGAGTGCATAGAAATGGAGTTTATAGAGCCAGAGGGAAATTGCGAGTGTAGTGTGTGTGTGTGTGTGTGTGTGTGTGTGTGTGTGTGTGTGTGTGTGTGTGTGTGTGTGTGTGTGTGTGTGTGTGTGTGTGTGTGTGTGTGTGTGTGTGTGTGTGTGTGTGTGTGTGTGTGTGTGTGTGTGTGCATTACCTGGCGGGGTTGCTTTAGGTGTAGTTTGTTTTTCTTGCCCTACATCCAGTTTCTCTCTCTCTCTCTCTCTCTCTCTCTCTCTCTCTCTCTCTCTCTCTCTCTCTCTCTCGAATGCAAGGTAAGGTGGAAATCAGATAGTAAATACATGAGAACTGGTATTAATTCTTTTTCCTTTTTCTTTTTTCTCTTTTCTTTGGTTAATGTTCAGTTATCCTTAGATTTTGTCAAGTATTCATTTATCTAAAACATCATATTTCTAGTTTTCTTAAGTCTAGCCCCCAGTCCCCCTAAAGTTAAACCTATAGTCCCTGGGATTCACTGGTACTTCAGCTCCGTGTTACAAGTCAAAGGGAGCAGTAGGCGAGGGAGGGTCAAATATTAAACCGCATGACGCCAGAGGAAGCAGCATATTGAATTGTAAGGTATGCTGCAGTGGTTGGCCGTGAGAGAAGAGGTTATTTTTTCACCCCGAAAGAGATTCCGCGGCGTGGGACTCAGAAGATATGGTGAGGGTCAAGCATTGTCTTCAATGTAATTCACATGAAACTTTTCGGTGGTGGGAATGTTTTTTTTTTTTTTTTGTAAGATTTTCAAGTCACGTCACGATGCGTACACATACACCTGATAACTCCACTGTATATAATGTAAGACTAATTTCTATATTAATAGTTTTCCTTATTTTCTTAGAAGATAAACGAAAACAGTCTTACTAATCTATTCTTTAGTGTTGATATAATGAAAATATGATAAAATATAAATATGTATCATGAAAAATATTTAGGTGTCGTAAGAAACAATATATAACACTTTCAGGACTACACTGAATTTTCGAAAAGAGATAAATAATATTTTACTTGAATTAGGATCCCTTATTGACATTCAGATCTCTTACAGAGATCTGAATGTTGTTCTTTCTAGGTTACATAATTATATGAAGGAATATATTACAAAAAAAAAAGATGATTATAAAAAACACGGTCTATTAGTGATAGCAAAAAAGAGTATTCATATATTGTTGTGGTTCTTGGATACCTTGTTCAGTTATATAAATGCAAAAAAAAAAAAAAAAAGAATAAATTGCATATATATATATATATATATATATATATATATATATATATATATATATATATATATATATATATATATATATATATATATATATATATATGAATAAGACCATTTCTATATTGTACATATCATTCAAAATTACTTTCGGTGTGTGCAGTACTGGGAAATTTTTTTTTTCGAAAGCAAACTACAACAATAGTTTTTTGTAACTTCTTTTTGCAAACTTCTTTCTTTATCTCATGAATTAGATTACTTTAGCTGTTATTGATCAACCTATTTCTACACATATAAACAAGTAATGCGTACGGTTCTGTTGTAATCCATACATAGATAAAAAAAAAAAAACATAAACGTAAATAGAAAATTGAGTAAAAACCAAATTTCTTTTAAAATCTAACACATCCCAACGCGAAGATCAGTCACACTGCATAGAACACAACACTCTCTTGACATTCACTACTCCTGTACTGCATACTGGTACTCCCTTCCCACCTTCCATTCCTCAGCTAACTCTCACAGGTCACCCTTCTCAAAACTCCATGGAGCCGCAGGTCACCGTGTCTGGCAGTGACTCTCTCGCTATGCTGGATTCTAATTTCAACACATTTCCTCAAGTTCAAAGGCGTTTCGGGCAAACAAGAAGGGAGGGCGAGGACGAGAAAGTATAGAGGAGAAGAGAAAAGCACCTGACAAAGCGTTTCGAGTATGCAAAATGGGAGGGGGCAGAACAAGAACGAAAAGAAGGTATAGAGATGATCACAAGGATTGAGAGAAGATGAAAAGTACAAATAATGTTAGTTAGCGAGAGAGAGAGAGAGAGAGAGAGAGAGAGAGAGAGAGAGAGAGAGAGAGAGAGAGAGAGAGAGAGAGAGAGAGAGAGAGAGAGAGAGAGAGAGAGAGAGAGAGAGAGAGAGAGAGAGAGAGAGAGAGAGAGAGAGAGAGAGAGAGAGAGAGAGAGAGAGAGAGAGAATGGATAATGGACAGAAGAAGCAAAGAGTGGGTTGAAAGGACAAGAGAGAATCAATGGGAATTAACTGAGAGGGGAAGGGGGAGGGGAAGAAAGAGAATGGAATAGTTGCGAACAGGAAACAAAGGAGAAATATTCAAGGTAATATCAAGGTAAGAGAGAGAGGAAGACGTTAAGGAAAACATATGGAGAGTCAAAAAGAACTAAAAATTAAGAAAGAAGAAATAAAAGAGAAAAGGAGGTCGGCACTTAAGTGTGTGTGTGTGTGTGTGTGTGTGTGTGTGTGTGTGTGTGTGTGTGTGTGTGTGTGTGTGTGTGTGTGTGTGTGTGTGTGTGTGTGTGTGTGTGTGTGTGTGTGTGTGTGTGTGTTTTACCGCAATGCACACTTACGTACGCACATTCTCTTTTCAATTCCACTTCATTCTTCTTCATTGCATTATCTTTACATTTCCTTTGTCTTCGGAATCTCTCTCTCTCTCTCTCTCTCTCTCTCTCTCTCTCTCTCTCTCTCTCAGCGTACCGGAACACGTCCCTCTTGGGTCTCTTGACTCTTATTTTTTATCTAAATTTACGTTCGTTGTAACTTTTATAGTGCCATGAGTCGCGCGCTCTCCCTGCTCTTTGTGTTCGCTCGCTGCACGATTATATATACGCGTAAAAACTTCAATAAACATACGGATAAAATGTTTCACCCTATTAATTAAACGCCTCTATTCACACAATGATTTTTTTCTCTGTCTCGCTCTCTTTCCGTTGCCGTTAAACAATACTCACATTCTTATCGTGGTGATATTTTAAGTCAGAGCAGGAATCGTGAGTGTAAAGTTGCAGATCTTGCGGTATGCTAAATTTATTGAAATAGAATATGGCGTTTCTTTTTCTTGCATTGCATATATTTGTCAAAAACTACGGCTATCTGAAGAATAAGTAGGTTAATTTCTATCATAGCATATATCAGTTAAAAGTAAGTATGGTGTTTTCGTCTAGGATCATTTGAATCTATTAAAAGAAATTATTATCTAAAAAAAAAAAAAAACATACCAGCTTTTTCATCATCATACATATTGGTTTAAAAGAAACTATTGATCCTTAACGAATATTTTTGTTTTGTTACCATAGTGAATATAGAAGTGGTATTTTCTTCAGTCTCTCATAAGAACGTTGAACAATTAATGTCATTACGTACATTTAACTTTTTTTTCAAATAATTTTCATTCATTTTCGAATTCTGCGCTTTTGTTTTAGATAGAT
The DNA here is from genome assembly GCF_017591435.1 of Portunus trituberculatus. Classification (NCBI taxonomy): domain Eukaryota; kingdom Metazoa; phylum Arthropoda; class Malacostraca; order Decapoda; family Portunidae; genus Portunus; species Portunus trituberculatus. The sequence goes on along the minus strand of NC_059271.1, from coordinate 12,515,584 downwards.
TCTTGCAATGCTGTCGCCCCTGCACTCAAAGACACAAGGCTTTTATCTTTCATATCAGTACAATTTCTGCATCAAAGTTGTACCAGTACAAAAGATTCATAAGTAGAAAATAATAGTATACTTGAACAACTATTTCATTTCTCATGTAAGAAAACATCCAACATATCCAGTTATTTTTAATGCAAGTACTTTTCTTGTTTGTTTTTTTTTTTTTATCTAGTCTTTCCTGCGTCCTTGTTGCGAAAGACAAGACTCAGGTACAAATATTACTTATAGTATACTCAAGACAGATTTTTTTTCTATTTTTCCTTGAGTATAAAGAAACATTCAACATTAACAGTTATTCTTCATCACCTGCACCTTTGTAATTTGTGTGTTTGTGACGCGTCATTACTGTGTCCTTGTACCGGAAGACAAAACTCAGGAGCAGAGGCATTAATGGTAGTATATTTGGCAGTAACATATCTATCAGCCTTAAGTACAGAGAATTATAAGATTATTTCCCAAGCCTCTTATCTATATTTCAACTTTTTTTTATCATGTCATCGTTCCTGTGCCCTTGTCGTAGAGAAAAGCCAAGACTAAGAACAAATATTACTAGTAGGGAATTTAAGAGAGAAGCTTTTCTATTTTCCGTAAGCATAAAAAGAAACATAAAGCTATTTTCTCACCAAGTTTCTTTGTTACTAGATTTCTTTATCGTGTTTTTCTTGTTGGTGTACAATAACGAACAAAAAATTATTGTAGCATACTTGGCACTTGCATTACTATTTTTCATTCAACACACGGAGTTCAGTTAGTTGCCATCAATCGTACCTTTTTTCTATATATTTTTTCTTAGCTTTCTCTTCTCGGAAACAATAATCATCGTAGGGGCCTATACTTGGGATTATATTTGTATTTCCATTTAAACACACACACACACACACACACACACACACACACACACACACACACAGAAGGTTATTTTCTTTCCTTATTCCTTTAGTTATTTACGAGTTTTCTCTTGCAATCAATCCTGCACTCCTGATGCAGTGAAAGACTAGCTTCAGAAAAAAAAAAAAAATCGAGATATATCCTTCTATTTCCCATTAACATAAAAAAAGACCTTCTCGGTCCTTTACTTGTGAGTTTTCTATCCTTTTCATTCCTGCACTCTTATTGCAGCACAACACAAGATCCGGGACGAGAAATGATAGCCAGAAAACATTGCGCGACATTCAAAGAACATGTTGCCTTTAAGGGATGAGAAAGAACACGAGGATTTGCTCGCTCTCGCCCCTCAAGGTGTTATACGAGGTAGTGATAGAGTGACCGGCAAAAACACCACCACCCGAGGCCAAGAAACCTGGTACGAGTACGTGGCCGTGTTTCCTGACTGGTGTGTGTGTGTGTGTGTGTGTGTGTGTGTGTGTGTGTGTGTGTGTGTGTGTGTGTGTGTGTGTGTGTGTGTGTGTGTGTGTGTGTGTGTGTGTGTGTGTGTGTGTGTGTGCGTGTGCTAAACCGGGAATTAAATCTAAGTGACTAAGTGAGAGGGTGTTGTATTAAATTAATGTGTTAAGGGGTACACGCACACGCACACACGCACACGCACGCACGCACACACGCACACACACACACACACACACACACACACACACACACACACACACACATAAAAAAAAAAACACACGCAGACAACACAAGGAAATCGGATAATAGACGTAGGAAAGAAAACAAGAAAAAAGAAGAAAATGTAGCAATAACATCAAATAAGAGACAAAACAACGACACACATGCACTCCGACACACACGTAACGGGAACACACACACACACACACACACACACACACACACACGTAAACAATAAATATGACCTAACCGGTAACAAGAGCGACCTTCCCCGGGTGGTTTCATTTAATCTCTAATTTCCTGCCTTCTCGAGTTCCCGCCGCCGAGTAGCTAGCGAGCCTCACTTCCTCTGCTCACCTGGGCCGCTCTTCGCTTTTATCTTCCTCTACATACTGCAGTTCGCTTCTCTCTTTCCTTCGTCTTGCTACTACTCGTACTGTTGCTACTGCCACTATTACTACTACTACTACTACTACTACTACTATCAATAATTCATAGTTTACTTGCTACAGAACAAAGGTATAGCATAACATAACTTGCTTTAAATAATATCTTAACAATTATCTATCATATTAAAAAGCTATAATCGCTTCTCATTTTTCTCATATTTTTTTTGTCTCTCCGGTTCTACTACAGGATAAACGTGTGTTGTAATTCTCTCTCTCTCTCTCTCTCTCTCTCTCTCTCTCTCTCTCTCTCTCTCTCTGCCTCTTGCCTCCATCCATAATCACTCCCTTCCTTGTCTTAATACTGCTCCAGTTTCCCATCACTTCTCTCCTCTCCCTTCTTCCTTCCCTGCCGTTCGTTCCTCCTCCGCCCTCTTCCTTCCCTCCCTCCACAGGATGAGCACACGTATATTCCTCCACCTGTGAGGTTCCCAGGCGATGTTCCCTCCACTCTCCCTTACTCCCCCTTCTTATCCTAACAGATTTCCTCTCCCTGTCCTTCCCTCCCCTTCCTTCCCTCCATCTCCCCTCAATAAGTCGCATCCTATTCTAATTACTTAACTCAATCCATCAAAGCGTAAAAGTTCAATCGAAGGGAGAGGAGGGAAGAGGGAAGAAGGGAGGGAGGGAAGGAGGGAAGGAGAAAAGGATGAGTGAAAAAAAGGAGGGTGACTGATTAGCCACATTGACAGAGTGGGGATATTGGTGCGCACGCGTGCACACACACACACACACACACACACACACACACACACACACACACACACACACACACACACACACACACGCACACGGTAATAAGCCTCTGTCCACATGACCACATTTTCAGTCGTGTGTGTGTGTGTGTGTGTGTGTGTGTGTGTGTGTGTGTGTGTGTGTGTGTGTGTGTGTGTGTGTGTGTGTGTGTGTGTGTGTGTGTGTGAGAGAGAGAAAGCGCTCACATCATTATGCTATATTTGTACAAGAGTAATATCGCGTATAATTGCCGGCATGTGTAAGCGCTTCAGGCTGTATATTACTTGGCTATGAGTTTGTCTGCCTGCCTTTATGCCAGTCTGTATATCTGCCTGTCTTTGTAGATATATCCACCTGACTACGGATCGTTTCGTTTATGGAATATGTGTTCTTTTATCAATAAACTGAGTAGCGACATATCCTGGTGGAAGTATTGAGTATATGCATGTGAAAAGGTACTTATTTGTCTACTTATCTACTTGTGTGTTTATCTATCCCTTACTCAAAACTCTACAAAAATCATCTTTATATATGTATGTACAATACGTAACAACAAATCTGTCAACGTATTTGTGACAGAGTGTGCGTGAAGGTGTCAGGTTTCTTCCTCTTCTGCCTCCTCTTCCTCTTCCCTGGCACCCTAAAGTCCGGTCAGGTCAGGTCAGGAATGGGCACATGGCACTTGGTCATTTGTCCGGATGTGTTGATGTATTTTGTCGTGCCTCTGACAGATTGCCTTCACGTACGTCTCTCTCTCTCTCTCTCTCTCTCTCTCTCTCTCTCTCTCTCTCTCTCTCTCTCTCTCCAGTGTGTGTGTGTGTGTGTGTGTAATTCACTGTTTGATCTGCTGCAGTCTCTGACGAGACAGCCAGACGTTACCCTACGGAACGAGCTCAGAGCTCATTATTTCCGATCTTGGGATAGGCCTGAGACCAGGCACACACCACACACCGGGACAACAAAGTCACAACTCCTCGATTTACATCCCGTACCTACTCACTACTAGGTGAACAGGGGCTACACGTGAAAGGAGACACACCCAAATATCTCCACTCGGCCGGGGAATCGAACCCCGGTCATCTGGCTTGTGAAGCCAGCGCTCTAACCACCGAGCTACCGGGCCGTGTGTGTGTGTGTGTGTGTGTGTGTGTGTGTGTGTGTGTGTGTGTGTGTGTGTGTGTGTGTGTGTGTGTGTATCAGTACGCGCTCACTCACGCATGTATGTTGGTAACTCGATACATATTCATCACCATGCTCTGCTCCGGCATAGTCACAGCATAATGAATTCATACAGGTAAGCATTGATCCATTTCATTACGTATTCTTCAAATTATACACGAAATATATCATTATAGCTTTCCTCTCAGCCCTCCTTTCTTTATTCTCCTTCATTCTCCATACTCTCTTTTCTTCAGCTTCACTGGCTTGGAAGTAGGGAGAGAAAGGGAAGGAGAGGAAGGGAGAGAAATGGAAGGGTACATGGGGGAAAGGGAGAAAGGGAGGTGAAAGGAGAGATTGATATAGGGAGAGGAAAAGAGAAAAATAGAAGGGTACATGTAGAAAGAGAGAAAAGAAAGGTAGGGGGGGTGAAATAAGCGATGTCTTCTCCCTCTTCGCCTCCCCTCCCCCCTTCTCTCTCTCTCTCTCTCTCTCTCTCTCTCTCTCTCTCTCTCTCTCTCTCTCTCTCTCTCTCTCTCTCTCTCTCTCTCTCTTACCTGGCATACCTAGTCATGGTCCTCATCACTCACCTGACCATTGTGTAATTAGACAGAAAGGTGCTTGTCCAGGTGCGCTAAGGAAGGTTAGGCTCTCTCTCTCTCTCTCTCTCTCTCTCTCTCTCTCTCTCTCTCTCTCTCTCTGTTATCGATTCCTTGCCTATTTTTTTTTCTCGCTTTCCCCTTATTTGTCTATTTGTATTTCACAATTTATTTCATCGTTTCCTCTTTCATTTCCTTATTTTTATTTTTCATTTCTTCTTCCTCCTCTTTCTCTTCCTCCTTACTCCTCCTCTTCCTCCTCCACCTTTCCTTCCGCCACGAGGGTCCCTGGGGCGCGCCTCTCAAGTCCCTTCATTAATATTACTAAATCCTTATTATCACCCGCCTGTCAACTCCTTCCTTTGCCTTCCCTCCCCCCCAAGCCCTCCCTCTGTCACCCTGTCCTCCCTTTTCTCTGTCACCCTGTCCTCGCCTCCCTTTGAGTTCTCCCTCTGTCTCCCTGTCTTCTCTCCCTCTGTCATCTTGTCCTTCCTCTTTCTCTCCCTCCCTTCCCTCCTCTATCCATCCCTTCTCTGTAAGTTTAATGCCTAATTTCACGGCCTCTCACCGCTTCCCCCAGGCTGAGTGTCCCGTCACAGAGATAAAAAAGAAAACGGACATTGGCTGCCGACTGTTAAAAATGAGAGCAGCGGTGGTGGTGAGGGTGGTGGTTCCTCGCCTTCAGCCGGTTCGTTACGGAGGTAAATAAAACGTTCGCCTCTCCCACCATCTCCCTCCCCAAGGCTCTCTCTCTCTCTCTCTCTCTCTCTCTCTCTCTCTCTCTCTCTCTCTCTCTCTCTCTCTCTCTCTCTATGTCTGTCTGTCTGTCTGTCTGTCTGTCTGTCTGTCTGTCTGTCTGTCTGTCTGTCTGTCTGTCTGTCTGTCTGTCTGTCTCTCTCTCTCTCTCTCTCTCTCTCTCTCTCTCTCTCTCTCTCTCTCTCTCTCTCTCTCTCTCTCTCTCTCTCTCTCTCTCTCTCTCTCTCTCTCCATTGTCGCCAGCATTGCCTCACCCTGAGCTACGATTTGTTATATATATATATATATATATATATATATATATATATATATATATATATATATATATATATATATATATATATATATATATTGGATGTTACTTAGTTTGTCATTGATTCTCTTATCTCGACATTCAACTATTATAGCTGGAACTCAAGTTTAGTGACAATGATTTGTCCAAGTTTAGAGTAAAATAATGAAGGACACCAATGTCACCATCAAGTAGTCTTACAGGGCTACTCAAACAACTGACATAGTATTGGTGTTTTCAGGAAAAGGAATAAAACTTAAGCTTCATGGGGCCTTCCTGCAGTGCTTCCCTCCACTGTTGTGACCTGAGTGATCGTGGTGCGGTGCTGAAAGACTTTTGGGATATAAAGTTCATATAAAGGACTAGACTTGGTCACGGGCTAGTCGTTCCTTCACAACTCACACCACACTCCAGTTCGTGAAGAAAGAGGAATAATGTGCCCTTTTTTCTTTACTCTATTTCTTTTTGTTCATTGGGATTTCTTTCCTTGTAGAAAATAAATGAATAAAAAATAGGATGGATAAATGAATAAATAAATAAATACACAATAAAATGAAGAAACAAATAAAAAGCTGTTTCACTGACATAATTGGAGGAATATGTCTTGAGTATCTGATCCGTATCTTTCAGGACCACACAGACTTAGAAGATGTACGAAAATACATTAAGGTAAAATGACATTAAATGAAGTGCTGTATACAAACTATATTAAACACACCAAACTGCATTATCATCACTGCCTTTTTATTTCCCCTTCTTTTTGCAATTACACATTCCCTTCGTTACTTCTCCCTTTCCCTTTATGCGCACAAAAGTCACCAATTAATTACCACCCAGATTAAGAAAATTACCTGCCTAACACGTCACTAACATCGCGGGAACACATGGAGAGACGAACAGCTGGGATGGTCGAATATCAGCTGGTCCATATACAGTCGCGATTCGAGCCTTGAGTGACTGTAGGATGGATGGACCGTCGCGCACGCTAACCACTCCATCATGACGACGCTTCCTAACTGTATAAATGGGCTGAGTATCGCATTTCTAATCAGCACCGTAAGTCAGGCGTGGGGTCCTTTCCTTGGTGATTTGGTTTGGAATCTGCCGAGGAGGAGAGGAAGGGGAAGGATGAGGGAGGAAGGAAGGGAAGGAAGGAAGGAAGCTAGGAGAGGACGAGGAGGGTGATGATTAGTGAGCTGTAAACGAAGAAGGAAGGAAGACCGAAGATAATAGTGGAAAAACAGAAGTGGAGAATGCGAGGAGGAAAGGAGGGAAAAGGGAAGATTAAATAAAAAGAGAAACAAGAGTAAAGCAAGAAGGAAAGGAGAAAGTAAGGAAGGGGGATAGTATAAGATAGAGAGGCACGAGAAATGATAGGGGAACGAAGAAAAAAGTATACAAGACAAGAAGAAAGAAAAAGAGAGGAGTACAAGAAAAAAAATATGATTGAAGGAAAAGTGAAAAGAAAGAATGGGAACAAGAGTGAACAAAAAAACAAAGAGAGAGAGAGAGAGAGAGAGAGAGAGAGAGAGAGAGAGAGAGAGAGAGAGAGAGAGAGAGAGAGAGAGAGAGAGAGAGAGAGAGAGAGAGAG
>NC_059271.1:12480895-12503395 GCF_017591435.1 Portunus trituberculatus | reverse complement strand
CCCGATCGAAGCCCTCGACCTGCACGCCCTCAGGTAACTCTTCAATCTTCACCTGTCGCGAGGCTGTGGCGCCGGGAGAAGGGTGAGAAGGATGAGAGGGGTGAGGAGTCAGAGGGGAGGAGAGTGGAAAGGATGGGGGAGGGAAGGGACGGAAAGGGAAGGAGTGACAGGAAGATTTGCGATCTATGGGCAGGTCAATCGTTCTCTATACTACAAGTACTGAAAACTGTAAAGTAGGATGCAATATTAGAACACATGAAGTGCCTCCCCAATCAAGACACCCCAACGGCGTTACCCTACAGAGAGAGAGAGAGAGAGAGAGAGAGAGAGAGAGAGAGAGAGAGAGGAGAGAGAGAGAGAGAGAGAGAGAGAGAGAGAGAGAGAGAGAGAGAGAGAGAGAGAGAGAGAGAGAGAGAGAGAGAGAGAGAGAGAGAGAGAGAGAGAGAGAGAGAGAGAGAGAGAGAGAGAGAGAGAGAGAGAGAGAGAGAGAGAGAGAGAGAGAGAGAGAGAGAGAGAGAGAGAGAGAGAGAGAGAGAGAGAGAGAGCAATTTATACAAACATGACTTCACTCATACGCCCAAACATAAAGGGAGAAGCATACATGTCCAGATATATGTTCGCGAGCGCGCGCGCACACACACACACACACACACACACACACACACACACACACACACACACACACACACACACACACACACACACACACACACACACACTTAGTCTCAAACTCATGAGAAAACAGACAGTAAACATATCACCTCAACACACACACACACACACACACACACACACACACACACACACACACACACATATGAGGAGCATGATGTATCAAAGGCAGAGAGGTCAGGAGGTCATGAAGGCGGCGGTGGCAGCGGCGGCGGTGACAGCAACAGCAGCAGCAGCAGGAGGGGGAGGAGGAAGAGAAGGAGACAGAGGAGCAGGTTTTCTCACTCCACACAATCAAGAGGAATCTGAAAGAGTTCTCCCCAGTGATGCTTTCATGAAATTGGCATTACACAGCCCACCTCCCTGCAGCCCTTGGCTAATTTGTTGCCCAACGCCCTTCCTCCTCCTACTCCTCCTCCTGATCTTCTTCCTTCTCCTTCTCCTCCTGGTTGAGTAGTGATGATGAATGTCGGGTTTCCCTTGCTTAAGCCAGTGGTGAATGATTGGTTAAGTTGACTAGTGTGGTTTAAATGATTTAGTATATAGAATTGTATTTCCATCTTATGATTTTGATTCTACTTCTTACGAAACAAAAACAATAAGAAGAGCAATGTGACTTTTTTTTCACGGTTAAGACGATAAAGGTAGGAATTGATGGCCGAATGTTAGCTAAATGGGTAATGAATACTTGTATTCTTCCCTTCCATAAAATACAAAGTGACAAGAAAAACAATATGATGCATTCCTTACTTAAAAGATAGGTAATAGACAAAGAGTAAATATTAACTCTCGCAAAAAAAAAAAAAAAAAAAAAAAGATAATAACAAAACTGGCAGTGTGATTAAAACGATACTATATAGATGTGATATTATATATTGATATTAACTAGTGTTCTCTAAAATGGCGCCACACACACTTGTGATCCCTTCACACAACACTGGGGAGCAACAGACAACAAGAATAATACTGCTAATAATAACGAAGGGATGATATACAAAGAGAGGCTGAATACTAAAGGGTTCTCGAGCTACACAAATATTACCCAATAGTTCTTGCTTCTGCTCCTCTTCTTTCTACTATCCCTCCTCTCTCAGCAACAAAGGCAAACCATTTTATGACGCCGTAAAGCGAAGGTTCGGCGTTAAATAAGGCTTCTACACGTACAGTAAGATGCGCTACTCTAAGTGACGTCTGAAGGCCAGAAAGTCAGCACACGCACGCACACGCCCACGCACGCACACACACACACACACACACACACACACACACACACACACACACACACACACACACACACACACACACACACACACACACACACACACTCATAAATGATGGACAGACAGACAGACAAACAGACACGTGCATGGATAGATAAAAAGACAAATAGATAAGAAAACAGATCGATCATTTATGGACCACAAATTATAAAAAAAAAAAATTGCACAACATATTTACTTTAACGGGTCAATCTCTCTCTCTCTCTCTCTCTCTCTCTCTCTCTCTCTCTCTCTCTCTCTCTCTCTCTCTCTCTCTCTCTCTCTCTCTCTTAGACTGCTGGCACATGAATAAATAAGGCAATGAAATAATATAACACAGTATGATCAATAACAGAAAAGTTCATGCGGCTCTTATCAATACAAGCCAAGATCATTAAAACACTGAACCACGCCACAACAAAGGAAGAGTTAGACAGCCATGATGAAGTACGCAGAGGGAACATGAATGATGCAGACGTAAATAACTAAAATAATACAATGATTGTGGTTTCAGGAAGAAAGTAAAATAAGTAGATAAATAAATGTAAATAACATAAAAATGGCATAAATATATATATTTTTTCTCAAATTGTATAGTAGGAAAAAAGTTTGTTCTCTAGACGCATGAATGTCTCCTTATGGTGTGGAGAACAGCTCCTTTGAAGTGAGAACAGTATGGCCTTGTCAAGATAAAAAAAAAAATAAAAGCCTAAGAATATAAGTATGTATAGAACTAAGAAAAGGTGTAAAAACCCATGAGTCCTACACGTGACACTCAATACATGAAGGCCGTACTTACCTACTTCCAACTATCATCTTCATCCACAAGTTTATCTATACTCTTTTAAACTTCCCAATGACTCGCCCGTAATGATAACGTAAAGTAAATAGACAAAAAGATAGGTAAGTACAAAAATATTTATCTGACTAACAAAATTTTACATTGATTTATTGAAAGAAGTGATTTTAGATTTAAAGTCGTGTTCCTTGTGTGTGTGTGTGTGTGTGTGTGTGTGTGTGTGTGTGTGTGTGTGTGTGTGTGTGTGTGTGTGTGTGTGTGTGTCAGCAGCCACTGCCGCGTGATCCACAGCCGCAGCTTAACGAACACTGAGCTAATGCTTGCAACACCCAACAGATTGCCTCCCTCCTCTTCCCTCCCCTCCTTTGCCTCCTCCTCCTCCTCCTTCTCTTCTTACCTCCCTAGAGTACCTTCTCATTTTTTTCTTCTCTCCTCTTACCGCCTATCTCATTGCTTGTATGGTAGTGTTTGTCTTTCTATCTAGCTGTCTCCCTTTCTCTCTCCAGCCTTTCCATCACTCCCATATCCTTCAAATTCAAACTTTTCCTCAGCCACCTAATCTTTCCATTTTTTTTCTCACTATTTCCCTTCCACTTCTCCATCCTACACAACCCAACACCTTGTCTCTCCTCCACCAATTCCCGTTCCTTCACCACGTCAGCTGCAGCGTGTATAAATAGAGGATGTATGATGATGGAGGCCGCCAGGTGATGTGCTCTTATCACTCAGAATTAATCCACTCATGAATGTGATCGATTTTTGGTCGTCACCCCAAAGACTGATTGCATTTTCTCCTCAACGCGCCTCCTACGTCAAATTGAATAATGCCGGACAGCTGTAGGGTGACTGAAAGAGAGAGAGAGAGAGAGAGAGAGAGAGAGAGAGAGAGAGAGAGAGAGAGAGAGAGAGAGATCAGACTTGGGATAAGTTTTAGATTTATACAATCCAATCAGTTGTGACCTTCCTCCTTCCTTCTCTCTCTCTCTCTCTCTCTCTCTCTCTCTCTCTCTCTCTCTCTCTGTTCACAAGGTAGAAAAGTTTTGACAACCGAGAAAAGTACATTACATACTTAATTCTTTTTTTCTTGTCATAATTTACAAGAAAAAGAAAAAAAATGGAGACAAAGGGAAGCGGAAGGATATAGAAAAAAAACCCACCATCCTGCCACACATTTCTATTAATCTAGGTAACATAAAAGAAAAAAAAGGGAAGAAAACTACTTACATGAATAAATAATGTCATTTTACATAATTTTTTTTCTAATGATATGAATATAAAGTACATGATGGCATTTAATATTAGTACAAGCTACCGAAAGATACGAGAGAGGCAAAAGATATGAGGTGAAAAATACAACTCAAAAAAAAGAAAGGAAAAAAAGGAAGTGAATCTGAATATTCTATAACTTGATTTTCTTTAAAGGGAGGGCTACATGTGTGTGTGTGTGTGTGTGTGTGTGTGTGTGTGTGTGTGTGTGTGTGTGTGTGTGTGTGTGTGTGTGTGTGTGTGTGTGTGTGAGAGAGAGAGAGAGAGAGAGAGAGAGAGAGAGAGAGAGAGAGAGAGAGAGAGAGAGAGAGAGAGAGAGAGAGAGAGAGAGAGAGAGAGAGAGAGAGAGAGATATGCGGGTGCCTAGTGTCAATAAACTCGCTCTCCTTCCCCCTTCTCTCTCTCTTTCTCTCCTTGTATATCCCATTGCGAAGTAGGAAAAGGATGGTTGAAGTATTTGAGGCGAGAGAGAGAGAGAGAGAGAGAGAGAGAGAGAGAGAGAGAGAGAGAGAGAGAGAGAGAGAGAGAGAGAGAGAAGAGAGAGAGAGAGAGAGAGAGAGAGAGAGAGAGAGAGAGAGAGAGAGAGAGAGAGAGAGAGATCTTGATAAGGAAAAATATCTTGATAAGGAGACACGGAATATAAATAAAGAAATGCAAAACAATAAGAATGAATAAAAAAAAACCCACACAATATAAAGACGAGAAAGGAGAAAAAATTGAGATGAGAATGGGAAGAATTGATAAAAAAAAAAAAGGAAAAAGAAAAGCCAGAAATAGCATGACAAAAAATACAAAAACAAAACAAGCGCAGATGAAAATACGAAAGCTAATAAGGAAGAAGAGAAGGGAAATTAACATACACAGGAAAAAAAAAAAAACTCAAAAAGAAAAAAAAAATAAAGATGATAAAGAATGGGAAGGGGAGACGAAGGTGAAGGAATGGGGGATGACTAATCTGAAATACGTCCACCGGCAAATAGGGAGGAAGGGTGAAAATTTGATGGATGGGGAGGTAAGGAAAGAGAGAGAGAGAGAGAGAGAGAGAGAGAGAGAGAGAGAGAGAGAGAGAGAGAGAGAGAGAGAGAGAGAGACACACACACACACACACACACCATCCATTTACTCCACACGCCATCCACTCCCATCACGCCCAATCACTCACTCCACAACTTAACCTCAAACCATTAACTTCACCATTTACTTAACAAAACAATCAACCACTATTCTTATCCTCTCTACCTTTACTCCGTAGAATAACTCTCTCTCTCTCTCTCTCTCTCTCTCTCTCTCTCTCTCTCTCTCTCTCTCTCTTTTTTTTTTTTTTTTTTTATTTAAACATAATTTATACAGAAGAACATGTACCCAAAGGCGCACTGTCGTGTGCTACCTATTCTAAGGGTACTACAATCTATTTCTCTACAATATTTACAAGACTTAAAAATAGAAAATATACAAGATGGTCAGCATGTAAATGGAGCACTGTTCTTTTCACTTCACTAGCACTATTCACGCACTGCACTACACTGAGTGTCACGTCACAAAGAGTGTCAGAGGAGTTGGCAGTGTCTGTCTCCACTTATGTGCCATCAGTTTGACACTGTGTGTGTTCATCTCCTGGACGTGAGGCACCGCGGCCGTGAACAAGTTCCACATCCTGGAGACGCGTCCTGCGAAGGTGCGTTGATGCTGACACCCGTGGGATCGCGGCACCTCTACGGCGTCACCACCATTGAGCACCGTTCTCGTGCTCCGTGCGGTGACTCTCAGAGGATGACGCAGCCCTGCCAGATGTGGCACTCTTTGCACCTGTGCCTTATGGAACACTACGATTGCCGCCACATCTCTGCGGTGTTCCAGTGAATCAAGGGGACGCTCAGGCTCTGGGTGAGGTGGTATTGCAGCATCTACTAGCCGTATGGCGCGGCGTTGGATGCTGTCCAGTCTCCTTCTGTGTGTGGCGGCACAGGACATCCAGGAGAGAGCTGCGTACTCAAGGTGGGGCCGCACCTGTGCCTTGTACAGCAGCAGTCTCCCCTTCCTGTCGAGGAAACTGGCGATCCTTCTGAGAGCGGAGATCCTGTGAGAGGCTTTCTTGGCAATGGATTTGACATGGCTGTCAAACCTCAGCCCTCGATCCACCTCCACTCCAAGTATCTTGACGTCATCTTGGAGTGGGAGAGCAGCAGCGCCAAAGACAACTTTCCTGCCATTGCTGCCATGGCGGCTGGGGACCGAGAGACAACCATTGCCTGTGTCTTCTCCGGCGCGAATGTCACTTGCCAGCGAGCACCCCACTCCTCTATCACTCGTAGCTGCTGATTGATGGCCTCAGCAGCCCGCCCACTGTCCTGGCGTGGATAGGTATAGGAGAGGGTGCAGTCATCAGCATAGGCCTTGACTCCTGGCAGTAGCTGGAGAAGATCATCCACGTAGATATTCCACAGGAGTGGGCCAAGAATTGAACCCTGTGGCACTGATGCCTCCACAGGCAGGGACTCAGATGTTTGCCCGTTGACAACCACCTTGAGGCTTCTGTCCTGCAGGTAATTTCCCAGGAGTCGTAGCAAGCCACCCTGGATGCCTTTAGCACGAAGCTTTTCCAGTAATCCGTTGTGCCATACTTTATCAAAAGCTCCAGCTATGTCCAAAGCAACCACTATAGTGTCCTTGCCGTCGTCGAGGGCGTCCTGCCACTGCCTGGTGAGAAGCATCATTAGGTCGGAGGTTGACCTTCCAGGTCTGAACCCAAACTGTTGGTCTGAGAGGAGGGCATTGTCCTTGAGATGGCTACACACCACCTCTGCCACGACCCTCTCAAACACTTTACCCACCACTGACAACAGGGATATGGGTCTGTAGTTTTTTGGGTCCGTCCTGGAGCTTTTTGTGTGCAGGAACTACTCGAGCCTCCTTCCACACTGAAGGCCAGACGTTTTCCCGTACACAAGTTGTGAACTTGGGTGAGAGGGCAGCCAGTTCCTGGGAGCATCGCTTCAGCAGGTGCGGGCTGATGTCATCAGGGCCGGTAGCTTTCTGTGTGTCCAGCCCCGCAATAATCGCTTCACCTGCTGATGCGTCACCTCCACCATGGTGACAGTCTTCTCACATTGCTGGACCAGCTGAGGCGGTGGCTGCTGTGGATTCCCCACCTTCATTTTTCCAGCAAACAAGGAAGCCAGCAACTGTGCCCTCTCCTTACTGCTGGTGGCGACAGTACCGTCCTGCTTGCTGAGGGGAGGGATGGATTCTTGGTGGCCAGTTCCCTGTTTGTCCTTAACAAGGGACCACCAAGTTTTGTTTCCTACGCCAGTGCCACACAGTTTCCGGCGCAGGCTTTCCTCCCACTCTCTCTCTCTCTCTCTCTCTCTCTCTCTCTCTCTCTCTCTCTCTTCGTGGTATATGTCAATAGTCCTAATCTTGAGAGAGAGAGAGAGAGAGAGAGAGAGAGAGAGAGAGAGAGAGAGAGAGAGAGAGAGAGAGAGTTCAAATTTGCCTTTCCTCCCTTAAATCTTTCTCAAACTTCCTTTAGATAGGCTCAAAGTAATCTCTCTCTCTCTCTCTCTCTCTCTCTCTCTCTCGTCACGCTATTCCATACATGGCCGGTTCGGAATTGGATCTTTCCTAATATTCGGTTCTCTTAAAAATTGGGGTTCCGTCTCTCTCTCTCTCTCTCTCTCTCTCTCTCTCTCTCTCTCTCTCTCTCTCTCTCTCTCTCTCTCATTCAATTTATGACATCTCCATTATTTCTCTTTAATATTAGTGAAACGAGAGAGAGAGAGAGAGAGAGAGAGAGAGAGAGAGAGAGAGAGAGAGAGAGAGAGAGAGAGAGAGAGAGAGAGAGAGAGAGAGAGAGAGAATTAAATACTTGCGCCAATCACCATCACTCACTCTTCTCATCCCTTCCTGCTTCCCTGCCAGAGAGAGAGAGAGAGAGAGAGAGAGAGAGAGAGAGAGAGCACACACACACACACACACACACACACACACACACACACACACACACACACACACACACACACACACACACACAGGACAATGAAACATAACTAGGAGGAGAAAGAAAGAAAGAAAAGAACACAATGGAAGAACAAATAGTATGAACAGCAACAGACTTACGAGACTGATAAGCTACAATAACGTAAGTTGAAAGAAGAAATAAAAGAAAACGAAGGAAAACTCTAGATGCAAGGAAGAAGAAATAAGCAAAAAGTAGCATTGGATGAATTAGAGAAAGGGAGGAGGAGGAGGAGGAGGAGGAACACGGCACAAGGTAACATTTCACGTCCCATCGCCTTTGAATCGCTTCGTTATACGCGGGGGACTTGGGTAACCTCCTCCTCCTCCTCCTCCTCTTCCTCTTCTTCCTTCTTCTCCACCTCGTTTCTTACTCGACAACTCTCCTTTACTTATTAATTCTTCCCTTGCATCCACGTCTCCACCAGTGTGACAGCAAGACAAATTAATGTTCTCTTTATTATCCACATTTGACAACTCTTGTTAGCATATTAATCACGGTTTCCTGCTAATTAACTCCAGGTGGCTTGTGCAGGTACCTGGCAACTGGAGGGGACGGCATGGCAAAGGAGGGGAAAGGAAATGGAAAAGGAGGGAAGGAGAGTGAGAGAAAGGCGTTGTCGATGTAGAAGATGAAGGGGGAAGAAAGTTAGATGAAGGTGGGGGATGGGGGTGAAGATGGACGTGTTGGGGGTGGTTGGGAGATGGAGAGATCGTGGGGAAAAGGCAAACATAGGTGTGGTACCGAAGAGGTGAGTGGAGAGGAGTGGAAGATAGAAAGATGATAATAAGGGAAATGTGAAGGATAAAAGAAGAATGCATGAAGGAAGATGAAAAGTATTAGAAAAAATATGTGAGTGCAATAGAGAGCGAGGAAAAATGAAAGAAAAGTGAGTGTCGCATGGAAGAGAAAATGAGAATTACACCAACACAGAGTGAGGGAAGGTGGGAAAAGTAACAAAAAAAAAAAGTCACTGGAAAGAGAACATAAAGGTAAGAAAAAAATAGGAGAAAATAAAGAAAAAAGTATATAAGTGAATAAAACATGTATGAGAATTACAAAAAAAAAAAGAAAGAACACGTAAAAGAATGAAAAACAAGATAAGTGAGAGCAGCAAACTCCTGAAGAAATGGTGAAGGGGTGAGAGGTGAGTAAAGGAAATAACAGCGAGGTAGAGATGGAGGAAGAGGTGGTGGAGTCAGTAGTTGAGGTGGATATCACGGGGATTAGGGAGTGTGTGAAGTAAGACTGATGAGGGATGTCATAAGGGAGGTGATGAGGGTGACGAGGGAGACAGTACGATGGAAGGAATCACCATTTTGTGACGATGAAAGAATAAGCTCAAAATTGCATATAAAAAGTAAGAAAATGTTATAAAAGTACAGTTGAAAAGAAGAAACGAGGAAAGAGCAGCAGGAAAATGTGATCTCTCTCTCTCTCTCTCTCTCTCTCTCTCTCTCTCTCTCTCTCTCTCTCTTGCAAGTCACTGTTGACAGGAGTTTGACAGCGCATACTAGTGTGTGTGTGTGTGTGTGTGTGTGTGTGTGTGTGTGTGTGTGTGTGTGTGTGTGTGTAATTCACCTTTTTCACCTCGGTCGCCCGCTGGTCACCCAGCCAGTCTTCCCCATTACGGAGCGAGCTCAGAGCTCATAGACCGATCTTCGGGTAGGACTGAGACCACAACACACTCCACACACCGGGATAGCGAGGCCACAACCCCTCGAGTTACATCCCGTACCTATTTACTGCTAGGTGAACAGGGGCTACACATTAAGATGATTGCCCATTTGCCTTGCCGCTTCACGGGACTTGAACCCGGCCCTCTCGATTGTGAGTCGAGCGTGCTAAACACTACACTACGCGGTGTGTTTGTGCGTGTGTGTGTATGTGTGTGTGTGTGTGTGTGTGTGTGTGTGTGTGTGTGTGTGTGTGTGTGTGTGTGTGTGTGTGTGTGTGTGTGTGTGTGTGTGTGTGTGTGTGTGTGTGTGTGTGTGTGTGTGTGTGTGTGTGTGTGTGTGTGTGTGTGTGTGTGTGTGTGTGTGTGTGTGTGTGTGTGCACGTGCGGGCGCACACGCGCATCCGTGCCTGTATGATAGCAGCGATGACAATTATAACATTCATAGCATAAATATTAACAACTTTCAAACTATTTTTCTCTTCAGGTTATGCGGGATGGGGTGAAGAGTGGGCAGAGAGCCTTCTGCTTTGTTGTCTTTTGCTTTCACTATCATCTTAACAGCTGAAATTTGGGTACCCTCAAAAGCAATATATATAAGGTCTATTATGACATGTTTTCTATACAACTCTAAGTAATAATAACAATAATGAAAAAAAACGACAGCAACAACAATAATAAAGATGATGATAATGATAATGATATTAATAATAATAATAGTAATGGTAACAAAACAACAACAACAACAATAATACTAACAATAATAATAATAATAATAACAATAATAATAAATAATAATAATAATAATAATAATAATAATAATAATAATAATAATAATAATAATAATAATAATAATAATAATAATAATAATAATAATAATAATAATAATAATAATAATAATAAAAATATCAGTAGTAATAATAATGATAATAATAATAATAATAATAATAATAATAATAATAATAATAATAATAATAATAATGATAATAATAATGATAATAATAATAATAATATTGATAATAATAATAATAATAATAATAATAATAATAATAATAATAATAATAATAATAAAACACCACCACCACCACTCCGCTTCTCGTATTTAGCCAGACAACATTATTACAACAAAATCATAATATATTAACACAGAATCATGGTATGAGAATAATACTTAATACTGAACAAACAGTACAGTATTCTATTTCATCACGATTATAATATCACTGACCTGTGTGTGTGTGTGTGTGTGTGTGTGTGTGTGTGTGTGTGTGTGTGTGTGTGTGTGTGTGTGTGTGTGTGTGTGTGTGTGTGTGTGTGTCCGCAGGACCATAAATAAAATAAGTAATAGTAATAAAAGCAAAGGTAATGGGATGGAATATAAGAAAGTGATCATTCTCATCTTGTCTGACGTGCTCAGTGAAATTCACCACGGTCGCCTGCTGGTCACCCAGCCAGCCTTCCCATTACGGAGCGAGCTCAAAGCTCATAGACCGATCTTCGGGTAGGACTGAGACCACAACACTCCACACACCGGGAAAGCGAGGCCACAACCACTCGAGTTAAATCCCGTACCTACTTGCTGCTAGGTGAACAGGGGTCACACATTAAGAGGCTTGCCCATTTGCCTCGCCGCACCCGGGACTCGAACCCGGGCCTTTTCGGTTGTGAGCCGAGCGTGCTAACCACTACACTACGCAGTGTGTGTGTGTGTGTGTGTGTGTGTGTGTGTGTGTGTGTGTGTGTGTGTGTGTGTGTGTGTGTGTGTGTGTGTGTGTGTGTGTGTGTGTGTGTGTGTGTGTGTGTGCTGATTAAGACTAACATTTGCTTGATACATATCAGTACAATGTCACAGAGGCTGATTACACAAATGAAATTCCATTGTGCTTATCATTATCATAATCATTACCATCGCAATCGTCATCATTTTTATCAGTATCACCATCTCTATTCGTTGATAAGATAAAGGAAAGTAATTTAGTTTTTCTTTTTCCCATTATCTTTGCCATATTATTTCCAATCCAATTCAGCCATATAGAACTTTGATAAAACTATACATTTTTTTATAGAACGCCCCTGTGTAATTTAATATATATATATATATATATATATATATATATATATATATATATATATATATATATATATATATATATATATATATATATATATATATATGTGTGTGTGTGTGTGTGTGTGTGTGTGTGTGTGTGTGTGTGTGTGTGTGTGTGTGTGTATATTATATATATATATATATATATATATATATATATATATATATATATATATATATATATATATATATATATATATATATATATATATATATATATATATATATATATATATATATATATATATATATATATATATATATATATATATATATATATATATATATATATATATATATATATATATATATATATATATATATATATATATATATATATATATATATATGCTAAAATCTAAATATTTAATCTAAAATCTAATATTTAAGCTACATAATCTCAAATCTTTCAGCATATTGTTCTGCTAACTATTAAGAGATTACAATAGAAGAAAGTAGAATCTCCGAGAACGCCAATTTAAGAAAGATTCTACACTACTAATGTTAAAAATGAAGTAAGAACCAAACAAAAATTTTTGTGGACTTCACAATTGATCCTGCAGTAAGATTAACACATTCAAGACTAAGAGCCAAAACTTTGTGGAATTAATACAGTTTTAAACGCCACAAAAACAATATATCGTGTTCTCATTCATTTTACAGTCTTTTTTAAACTATCATGGCATTCGTGAAAACACCCTTGGATACCCAAAGAACTAAATCTGGAGCTGCAATAGAAATGTCAAGACAGTAGATCAAAGTCTTCAACAATACGGAATTATCTTTCATCCTATTAATAGTATCACAATTTTTAACATCATAATAATTAACCTTATTGATTGTACTTCAAGACAACCACATTCCTTATAGTATCCCACACTCACCTGTCAGTCGGCCGGCCCTTCCAGCAAACTTATCTCATCTATCTAAAGTTTCAAGTCTCCACCTACCTGCATCACTACAGCACGTCAACACACGGCCACTCACAACACGACCCCACAAGACAGATCCCCATTAACACGTCTCTCCACAACAACAATTCTGAGCCCCATTATAGCCCGCGGAACCAATACCAACTGACAGCCCACTACCACCACCACCACTACCACCACCATCATCTGCTCCCTCTCGTCTCTCCCTTTTCTCTCCCTCATCTCTCAGTCTAGGACTCTAGGCTATTCCTTTTCTCTTGTCTTCCCTATCTTTCTTTTATCTTTTTCTCTCGCTTTCTTTTCCATTTATCCTTCTGTATTTATTCTTTCCTATATTTCTAGTTCCTTTCTTTTCTCTCTTCTCAACTTTCATATCTCGGCATAACCTCTTTCCTTTACCTATGTTATTCAAATCTTTTCTTTTTATTTTTGTAAGCTCACTTCATCTATCTTCCCATCATCACTTTTTTTTCCTTCTTCTTCCATACACGTCTATCATCCCTTCCATCTCTTTCTTAATTCCATTTTTCCCCTTTTCTTCCATGTCTCTATCTTTCCTCCCTTGTCCTCCTTTCCTTCCCTTCTTCTCCCATTCACACGGTTCATTTACATTTCTCCTATTTCCTTATAACCATTCGCTCTCTCTCTCTTCTATAGCTTTTTCTTCCTTCAAGGCGCTACACCATTTTTCTCTCTCACCCCATCTCTTTCCTCTCTCTTCTCCTTTCCAAAACAGATCATCTAACCTTGTTCTCCACCAACGCCACTGTTCTCCATCCTCTCCCTTATCTAAAATCACACTTCATCTCTTCGCCCTCCCATCTCCTTTCCTTCTCCCCATCTTCAAACAAACGCTTCGTCAGTTCTCTCTCCCATTGTCCCCTCTCCTCCCTGCCACGTTTTCCTCTTCCTACCAAGCACACAGAGGGGGCGGAATAGGAGAAGATAGACACACAACAGTGAAGACAAACAGCATAATCACAAAACACACCTTCATTAGCACAAAAATATTGCATCAAAAAGTCATTAGTTTCTGCGATAAATTTTTACGTGTACACCTTTCTCCACCCACTCTCTCTCTCCTTCCCCTCTCCTTGTTGCTCCCTGCTATCTTCACCTACCCTCCCTCCCCCACATCAAACTGAACACTCCTTTCTCTTTCCCTCCCTCCCTCGCGACCTCAACCAAAACAAATGAACGACGAGAGAATATAGTGATGATGCTGAAACAAAATATAACACAATCTCTCTCTCTCTCTCTCTCTCTCTCTCTGGCCTACCCTTTTCCCCTTCATTCCCCTACACCGGGCCGTCTCTCCCAATGCCTTGTTATAGTATGCAAATTAGCTCCACCGACCACACAGCTCGCCGAGGATTGACTGGGTGACTGGATGGCTGACTGGATGGCTGGATGGCTGAGTGTGTGTGTGTGTGTGTGTGTGTGTGTCTACGAGGGTCCTTCTGGGTGCTGTGGATGAGTGGCTGATGCGGTGACTCATTCAGAAAGATGATGAGAAGGGAGTAAGTGGCTTAGTCATTATGATATTATCTACAAGTGTGACTGAATGAATGAGTTGCTGGCTGACAGGCTGACTGAATGACTGACTGAATGAATGATTAGCTGACAGATTGGATATATTTCCAATGAGAGTCGGTAGTGAGTGGCAGACTCGACTACCTAAGGGAAAGATGAAATGAATGGTAAAGGGTCTTGTTTATTAATTCAACTCCAGGAAATTCCATCCTTGAAGACTTCGTATTGAAAACCTCGACGAAAAATATTTCTTCCTTGATAAACACTTTCATCCTGAGTCAGAATAACCCGCTCTAACCTAATCTAACTTAGCATTATTAACTTGAATTTAGATAAGGTAAAGTTAGTTTAAGTCTTGATCTAACTTAACCTTATCTGAACCAGCGCAACTTTCTTTTACTTAATAAAACTCAATCATACCTGATTTAACTTAACTATCATTATCTACACTAATTTTACCTGATCAAAAATACTTTACCCAAACTTTCCAAACCTGACGAGAGAGAGAGAGAGAGAGAGAGAGAGAGAGAGAGAGAGAGAGAGAGAGAGAGAGAGAGAGAGAGAGAGAGAGAGAGAGAGAGAGAGAGAGAGAGAGAGAGAGAGAGAGAGAGAGAGAGAGAGAGAGAGAGAGAGAGAAACAAAACTAAGACCACAAAACTCGGAACAAAAATGCATGATATAATTTCACCATGAAGAAGTCCCACGTAAGTGAGTGGGCGAGCGAGGCAAAGCAAGATTAAATGAGCCAGTGTGTGAGGGGATGTGCGAGTAACATTCCAACTTTCCTGGCACTTTCTTCCCCCAGCAGGTCAACAGGGAGAGCCAATTACGTGTCTCAAGGCCGCAGATGGAGAGCGAAAAACGAACGTGTTGGTGGTGACTCGGCGCGGCGAGGAGAGCAAAACAAATTAATGAGCGAGAAGGAAGCTGCTCCGAGGGAAGGGGAAAAAAAATCGATCCTCTGCAAACCGCGAAGTCACCGCCATGCTATTTTGGATTGGAGGTGGAAAACAGCGAGGAAAGGATTAGCTATCAGACAACCAGGAATAGGAAGGGGAAAGGTGATGAATGGTTTACGAGGTGAACGAGAAATGATGTGAAGATGAAGATAAAAATGGAAAGAGTGAAGTTAATGAAAGTATTGAAAAAAAAATCAGAGAAGGAAAGAGAAAAGAGTAAGGATGTAAAGGAAGAAGGAAAGAAAGAGAAAGAGTGAAGGTTATATAGAAGTATTTAAGGAAAGACCAAGGTAAGAGCAACTATATAGCTAGGCGGATATATGACAAAAAATGGCCGAATTGTTCACTTTGGGTTAAAAGCATGGCATTTGGCACAAAGTTAGTCTAGACCCTTATGAAGATTTTCAGATATGGGGCCATCATGAATTCTGCCCAGGAAGCGAATGGCAGCCATTTTCCAATATGGCCGCCAGTAGAATATTATATGCCCCCTCCCTACGGTTTTTCGAGGATGGCAAGGATGATTGCTGAATTTGAGTCTTCAGTGGAGGCTATGGAGAGCAAGCAGAGCAAAGAGATGAGGCACCTTGAACAGACTGCAAGCATTCAGAAGACGTTTGTCACACAGGTGTGTTCCCTGGTTGAGGTCATAACTGACATGGGGAATCCATTCATCGAGGAGAGCCAGGAGTTGATATGTCTTGACACCCATGACATCATGGATGAAGAAGCTGCCAAGTCCGTTCGTCAGGCTGAAGAACTTGGAGTACAGCAGTATCAGTCCTTTGTTGAAGAGCGCCTCGTGAATGGCAGCAAGCCTCTCAGTGACAGGATCACGAAGAACAAACTCCAACTGTTCGGACAACCTCCAGCAAGAGGCAAGTCCCAGTCCACGTCCAAGTTACAGTCTCTTAAGAGTGACTGCTCACTATTTTCGCGACTGTACATTGCGTGTCAATCACGAGACGGTGATCTAAATGAATTCTTCAGACACGAAAATCAGAGGTGCCCACCGTCTCTGTCTCAGGATGGCAAGTTACGCCAGGGCAAGAAGTCAGATCTTCTTGACTGCCTCACTAGCAGTGTTGAGTGTAGCATTGATGCTCCCGATTCTGATGCGATCATCCTCGATGGTGCTGCGCTTGTGAACATGCTGAAGCCAGTTGTTTGCACAACATTCAATGACTATGCAGACAAAGTCTTCTTGCCTTACATTGAAAAGCAGCTGGAGCGAGCAGACAGGGTGGATATAGTGTGGGACCAGTACCTTGAGAACAGCTTGAAGTCTGAAACCAGAAAGCGCCGCGGAAAGGGGATCAGACGCCGGGTTCAAGGGAACAACAACTTACCTGGCAACTGGCAGCAGTTTCTGAGACTTGATGCAAACAAGCAGGAACTGTTCACATTCCTGGCTAGATGCACAATGAAAATGCAGCACCGACCAGATGGAAAGCAGCTTGTTGCCACCCTAGGTGATGGTGTTCTTTGCAATCCACCAGATGAAAGCATCACTGCAGCACTGAGCCCCTGTACTCAGGAAGAAGCCGACACAAGAATGCTGCTGCACACTGCTGATGCTGTCCGACAAGGATGCCAGAAGATTGTCCTGCGTACAGTTGATACCGATGTGGTGGTCCTGTCAGTCGCTGCAGTGCCAAGGCTACACTTAAAGCACCTGTGGATTGCTTTTGGGACTGGCCAGAACTTCAAATACATACCTGCCGACGAAATAGCATCTCGCATTGGTCCTGAAAGAGCCACTGCTCTACCTATGTTCCATGCTTACACAGGGTGTGATGTCGTCTCATCCTTCACCAGAAGAGGGAAGAAGCTAGCATGGCAGACCTGGAATGCCTTTGATGATGTAACAGCCACGTTTGGTCTCCTGTGCGATGCTCCTGGAGAGATAGATGATGAAGCTATGACCATGCTGGAGCACTTCACAGTCTTCCTGTATGACCGCACCAGTGACCTGGACAGCATTGACGAAGTGCGCCAGCATCTCTTCACCAAGCGGGGCATGCCAATGGAATCGCTGCCGCCAACGAGAGCTGCACTGGTGCAGCATGCCAAGAGGGCAGTCTACCAGGCTGGCCACATCTGGGGGCAAGCCTTTACTGCCGCTCCTGCCCTTCCATCTCCAGGAGACTGGGGTTGGACAGAGCCACCAGACTGGAAGCCACTGTGGACTACCCTTCCTGAGGCCAGCATCTCCTCTCGAGAGCTGCTGTGCTGTGGCTGCAGAAAAGGTTGCAGAGGTCACTGCAAGTGCAACAAGGCGGCCTTGAGGTGTACTGCTCTCTGCCAGTGTGGAGGTGACTGTGAAAACTAACAGTGACACTCACTGGGGCTATCGGCTGAGGCTCGGTGTGTACGGTACTGGACCGTCAGTGTATAGTTTGTGTAGTAATGACATTTTGTACCCCACTCTTTGTGTATTGAGTGTATTGTACGAGTGTATTGTGTACCACTATGTATTACCTACATATAGGGCTCAAGTTCGCGTAACGGTTCAGCTTTGTTTACGTATTTTTGAAGTAGGTTGTCCATATTCAACATATTATTAGGCCTTTCTCAGGGTCAGCAACCGCCTGATGACGGTCGGAGATTGACTCGACCGAGCGATACTATGGTAATAAAACTTACCGAGGACAAAAATCCGAAAAAATATGATGTTTTGGGTAAAAAGGGTATTTCCTATTTTCGCAAAAATTGTCATTTTAAGGTCAACCAAGGTCATCATAGGTCATCATAGGTCAAATATGTAGTTACCCTCAGAACGTCATAATAAATATCTTATTAATCTGAAAGCATTTAATCCACTTTTAAACACGTTATGCTGACAAAATTACCCTGAATTAGGTTATGTACATTTTACTGGCGGCCATATTGGAAAATGGCTGCCATTCGCCTCCTGGGCAGAGTTCATGATGGCCCCATATCTGAAAATCATCATATAGGCCTAGCCTAACTTTCTGCCAAATGTCATGCTTTTAACCCAAAATGAACAATTTAGTCATATATCCGCCTAGCTAATGATAAACAAGGGTATATGCTTAGGAGTGATTCAGGAAAAGATAAAGAAAAGGAGGAAATGGAATGAAAACAGAAAGGAGTAACGGTTATGAAGTAATGATTTCGCGGAAGAGAAAGGAAGGAGCATGAAGACAAGGAAGAACGAATGATGAAATATACGAATGATTTTTAGGAAAGAAAAAACAAAAATCAAAAGGTAACACAAGATGTAAAACAAAGGAAGAAGCGAAAGCCAGACATGAATCATGGGAAAACAGAGAGGAAAGCGTGAGAAAGATGAAGAAAATAAAATCAAATAAAATAAAGGAGAAAAAAAAACAATAGTTCTTTCCCTTAATAAAATAGATTGAAAAAAAGGATCGAAGAATTGAAAGAGTGACATATTAGAGATAGATAAAAAAAAAATGGACGAGTGGAAATAGGGGATGTAATAAAAAAAAAAGAGCATAGGGGGAAAAAGAGGAGTAGGAGAAGGCAGAATGGGGAAAATTTAAATAGAATGAACGAAATTGAAGAGAAAAAAGAAAAATGAAAAGCACAATAATAACAAAATACAAAGAAGAAAACATAATCTTTAACTCTTCCGTTAAATTCCTTCTAATTCTTTCTTTTCTATTGCTTTCCTTCATTCTCTCTCCCTCTCTCTCTCTTTCCCTCTCCCCCCCTCTCTCTCACTCTCTCCCTCTCTCTCTCTCTCTCTCCCTCTCTCTCTCTCTCTCTCTCTCTCTCTCTCTCTCTCTCTCTCTCTCTCTCTCTCTCTCTCTCTCCATTCCCCTTCTCCTTCCTTTACTCATCTCCTCTTTCCTTCCCCAAAAGTCAATTATCAAAGTGAATTGTATTCCGCGAGAGAAGAAGGGGATGAATGGGAGGAAAAGGATGGTGGGGAAGAGGGAGAAGCCAGTGATGAGGAAGATATGAAGAGGATGAGAAAAATGGGAGGGGAGAGGAAGTGGTTGTGGCAGACTGGAGAGAGAGAGAGAGAGAGAGAGAGAGAGAGAGAGAGAGAGAGAGAGAGAGAGAGAGAGAGAGAGAGAGAGAGAGAGAGAGAGAGAGAGAGAGAGAGAGAGAGAGAGAGAGAGAGAGAGAGAGAGAGGAGGAGGAGGAGGAGGAGGAGGAGGAGGAGGAGGAGGAGGAGGAGGAGGAGGAGGAGGAGGAGGAGGAGGAGGAGGAGGAGGAGGAGGGAGAGCAAACCTTTCTGCACCTGTTGACTCTGTACCTCCTAACTCCACCTCCTCCTTACCTCCTCCTTTCTTCTTCCTCCTGCTACACACACACACACACACACACACACACACACACACACACACACACACACACACACACACACACACACATGTTCATACCACCCACGAAAAGGTAAACACACACACGGCATGCCAGTCACCTTTACACACACACACACACACACACACACACACACACACACACACACACACACACACACACACACACACACTCACTCACATTTCTTCTCTGTGTACAGAAAGCCAATCTTAATGATGCACAAACGTGAATGACCTGAGAGGAGGAGGAGGAGGAGGAGGAGGAGGAGGAGGAGGAGGAGGAGGAGGAGGAGGAGGAGGAATCACAGCGTCTCATAACGGGCCTCCCTACTTCAGTATTCCACGCTCCTTCAGGTCATCATCCCCAGCATTCGTATATGATTACATGAACATTCGGGTGTCACTTACATTGTGTTCTGCGTCGTCCCTTAACCTGAATCCCTTTCTGCGAAAAATCTTAAAATTAAAATGTTTCGTCACAGTCAACACATCAGAGGACCGAACCCTTTGACTGCTGCGTGCAAGGTTCACCAAACTTCATGCAGCATTGTGGTGGAAGTTGAGAACACCTTCCTGAAAGACATCCTTAGGGGTTAAAAGTAATTATGATGTAACTCAAACCTGCAATTTTCTTTAGTTTTGTTCCTCTTAATTAAAATCTAGAGTCGCGCAAAAGAAAGGAGTGCATTCTTGTTCCTCGCACTCATGGGAAGGAGTGTAAATATTTACCGGATTTCTTACTGAGATTGAGTACTGCTGAAGCATCATATTGTATTGTAGGATGTAACGACTCAAGTAATAACTAAGCAGATACATTTTTCTTTTTTTTTCACATGGGTAGCAAGGGCAAGTGTCCACATGTAAATACAAATGAGATGGAAAGTTAATGCACACGGTTTATTTGGAAAGTGGATAGATTCCGATATAGCTGTCTTGTACGCCACTATTCTGTATGTAGTAGTATATTAATACGACACTAATATATTTTTGTTTGTTTGTACAAGAGGATCCTATTAGTGAATTACTGATTTGGTTTGGTCTATGCCTGCTTACCTCACTCATAAACATCACGGCTTTTAATAGCAGTGTGTGTGTGTGTGTGTGTGTGTGTGTGTGTGTGTGTGTGTGTGTGTGTGTGTGTGTGTGTGTGTGTGTGTGTAATTCACCACCACCACGGTGGTGCTGGTCACCCAGCCAGTCTTCCCCATCACGGAGCGAGCTCAGAGCTCATAGACCGATCTTCGGGTAGTACTGAGACCACAACACACTGCACACACCGGGAAAGCGAGGCCACAACCCCTCGAGTTACATCCCGTACCTATTTACTGCTAGGTGAACAGGGGCTACACATTAAGAGGCTTGCCCATTTGCCTCGCCGCGCCGGGATTCGAACCCTGGCCCTATCGATTGTGAGTCGAGCGTGCTAACCACTACACTACGCGGTGTGTGTGTGTGTGTGTGTGTGTGTGTGTGTGTGTGTGTGTGTGTGTGTGTGTGTGTGTGTGTGTGTGTGTGCCTATTCTACTATAAAAAGTTCCAAGTGACATTACTACATAAATTCTAATGAGTATATAAAGAAAATCCTGAAGATGTAGTCAAACAACAGATCCACCCGGTCTTCTCTTACGCAGAATGGTCACACGGATCGAGTTAAGGTGGATAATAGAAAAGCGGAAGTGTCAATTCAATCTTTTGTGACAAACTGCACTTTTCAGCAAGGCGCAAGATGTCGCTGTTAAATATTCAACATTGTGTATTATTGAAGGACTTTTCAGCGTGCGTGAATGCAAAATGAAGCGTTTGGAGGTGAATAACCTAATAATTTCTCTTTTAGCTGTTGAAGACGTACATTGCATTTGATATTAAAGTAACTACTGAGGATTACTGAGTTTCCTTGCAACTCACGGTAGTCAGCGGCATGTTAGATGTTTCTTTTGAGTGGTTTTGACCATGAGCAACACAAGACATAAAAAGAAAAACAAGTAGAGACATTGAAGAATTCACTACCTAAAGAAGACAGAGAACTCATAAAGCACATCTAATATTAGTATGGAATTTGAATATTTTCTGGAGATCTCTTGATAGATTACTAAAATAACGCAAATTACGCATAGGAAAGCTTAGTACTAGATGGAAAGATATCATCATCTCTTATACCAACATAATCATTCTTTGTAAACACTTGCAATACATAATACGGAAAGAAGCCCGAGCTTACGAATTACGGCAAGTTAGGTTGGCTGTAGTAAGGGTTAAAAAGTAGTACTGATTGATGTACCCAACTAGAATATAACTGGGTGGAGGAGAGTGGAAAAGGATATGAAGGTGTTCATTGCTGTACTCTAGAATCCTTGACCGGACAGAGAAATAGTGAATACTAGGAAAGTTCTTTTTTTTTTTTTTTTCAAGCGGCGTTAATCACAGAGAACGACGAGGAATTCTTCAGAACGACAATGATGATTTACTCTTCTTGTCTCAGAGGTGCGTGACTTAACACTTAGGGAGACCAGACAGGACAAGACGAAGCGGCAGGCCATCTGTCACCTGTCGCACCCCCCACGATAATGATCCACACGTGTTCCTATCCTAAAGTTTCCTCCTCCCAATAACGGATTCCAGTGAAGTTAAATAATAATAGAGTGATGGGAAAGGAGGGAATATGTGGAGAAGATAAAAAATGACAGTAAAAATATGAAAATAATGAAATTGAGGAGGACACATGGCGGAATAGGAGAGAGGAAAAAATAGGAATACTAAAAACCAGGAAAAGAAATGGATAACAGATATCAAAGGAATGGACGAAAATACGAAAAAAGAATATGAATGAAAAGAGCGAAGATAAAAAAAAGAAAAAATGAAAAGAAAAAGAAATGTAGGAAGAACGGGAAGGAAAAAAAAGAAGACAAAATTTACGATAAATTTCTTCCTCGTTTTTCCTTCCTCTTTTTTGTTGTCAACGGT
>NC_059271.1:12468395-12475895 GCF_017591435.1 Portunus trituberculatus | reverse complement strand
ATTAGTCTACCTGTATGGCCCATTCACTATCACCACCATTAGCACCACCACTATCACAACAGTCACCATCATCACCTTTATAAAGCAACATTAAGAAGAAGATATTCCTGCCTTTCTATCCACGTTACTCAAACACAACTCACCATTTCCCCATCCACAGTTCCTAATCAATCCAGCCTTCCTTACCTCTCAATACATTAGTTTTCCGTCTATTCCACGACAGCTAAAGAAAAGTCCCATTCCGGTCTTTCCCCATTTACAGTTTCCTATTAGTCCTGCCTTCCTTACCTATCCAACCATTGGTTCTCCGTTTATTCCAGGGTAGACAAGAAAACTCCTCTCTCTATCATTTTTCCTATGTTTCCCCATCCTTAGGTCTGCCATTCGTGTAATCCACGCCACCTAAACCAAGCAAAACAGTCATATCTCATTCCAGTCGCCCATCACCCTTGCCTTTCTTCCCCCATCCATAGGTAACCTGAACACCAAGACACCCTTAACTCCACCCCCTTTAGCGTCAGGCCCTTCACTCTGGGTGGCGGTGCCCTCAGAACAGGCCCTCAAAGCCCCCTGGGGACCGCCTCTCCTAGACCTCCCGTGGGGACGCCTGCGAACAATCTCATTAGAAGAGCAATCATCAGGCGGGTGGCTGGGACGTCGAAGATGGGACACGAGAAGGGTTAGAGACAAGAGCAGAGGCAGTAAAGGGTGTTAAGAGATAAGGGGAGAGGGTCCAGGGTGTTAGGGGGTATGAGGGAATGGTGTCAGGGGTATGAGGGGAAGATTACAAGGAGGGGAAGAAGGAATGGTGACCCGATAATGCCTCCAATCGTGTGTGACAGAGTCGCAAGGGTCGTCGTGGGCGGGTGGTAAGCTGCGGGTGGGAGTGTAAGGCCTCTGCGTGGTGCTAACGCCAAGCGCACTCCAACAGCAATGAGCGCCGCTAATGCTCCTCCGCCTGCGTCCCGCCATCAGGAGAAACACAGCGGGGAGGAAAAGAAAGAGACGTTAAGATAATGACAAGAAAAAAGGTTAAGGAATGATTGGTTTAGGATGAGAGAGAGAGAGAGAGAGAGAGAGAGAGAGAGAGAGCGCTGAAGGGTGCTACAGCTGGTCGATTTCAAAGGAATAACGCCCGTAACCCTCTCTCTCTCTCTCTCTCTCTCTCTCTCTCTCACACACACACACACACACACACACACACACACACACACACACGTACACAATGCACTACCGCACATATAGGATAAGGTTCACGGATTTCCCCTTTCACACCAAACACACCCACCCATCCACAACCATTACTGCACACCAAGCTACCTTTCTCCCTCCAACCACCGCCCACATGCCACCTACGCACCCACGCCTCACCCAACTACTCCTCCCATTAGCTGCTGTCCACGACCCACGCTTCAGTACACGTGGACAAGGAGGAGGGCAAGGGCAAGGGAAGAGACAGCGAGACACGTTCCGGGAGACAATTGGCCAGATGCTCACACGCCACCAAGAAACAGCTGTATTTTGGTGCAAACTCGTCCACTCGTGTTTAATGTGAAGGGGACGAATGTGTGTGTGTGTGTGTGTGTGTGTGTGTGTGTGTGTGTTGCTCTCTCTCTCTCTCTCTCTCTCTCTCTCTCTCTCTCTCTCTCTCTCTCTCTCTCTCTCTCTCTCTCTCTCTCTCTCTCTCTCTCTCTCTCTCTCTCTCTCTCTCTCTCTCTCTCTCTCTCTCTCTCTTTCTAATCTTAGATGTACCTAGTTTCCTCTCCTCTCTGTTCGTTAATTAAATTTTGGATCTCATTTTTTCTTCTTTCTTTCCTTTCACATATTCCAGTGCAGGTTTTTTTTTTCTTACCTATTGACCTCTTCATAACCTTCAGCGCTTCTAATTATCTCCAATTTCTTATCACTACTTTTATTTTCTTATTTTTTATCATATTTTTCCTGATTTTTTTCTTTATCATCTAAGTTTTTTGGAAGGATACCGTATATATTTTCTGATCTTTTCTTTGTTTATACTCATTAACTCCCATGTTCTTATAATCTTATATTTATTTTCTTCTTTTCTTAATTTTACTTATTCTTCAACACTATCAATTTAATCCATGTTTTCTTTAGTGCCTTTATCATATTCTCCTTTCTCTCCTCTTGTCGTATTCATTTATTTATTATTTCTTACTTAAGTGTATATATATATATATATTTTTTTTCGGGGAGATAATAGAGAAGAGTGGATTGGGTGGGTAAGTAAAAGTCTTCTCACTTCACTCTATATTTTCCTACCCTCACGTTTATAGACAAGATCTGTATAATGGTTCTCGCGTGGAAGATAAAATCGATATAAATTGATAATGTTCTTGTGACGTGTTTTCCGTATTTTTTTTTTTTTTTTTTTGTCCTCTTATTTTTCCTTCTCATCACCATCTTATCTTTTCTGTGTTTGAATTTTCAGTTTTCTCCATTTTTTTTTTTTTCCGTATCATCACTATTGCTGATTTATGTTTACTTTTCTCATCTGCTATCATCTACGCTCTTCGCCCTTCTATTTTTAGCATCATTATTGTCATATTTCTCTCCTTATAGCCTGTTCTTTCTTCTATAGCATCATAATCATCACTACCATCATTCATTAATTCATCGCCATTATTTTTTTCTTTTTTTTTTTCCCTCCGATTTATCCTACTCTTCCTTCTCCTCTTTTTCTGAACATCTTAACTTCCCCTAAACTTACTTTTACGTGCACTCACTCTTCCTCCTCTTTCTCCTCCTCTTCCCGCCCCTTCACGCCCCATAGTCCCATACGCTGGAACAACATAAAAGGCTCGGCCGATGACCACATTCCTATCATATTGCCTTTTATACCTATCACGCCCGACCCTCTGTCCGTCTCCTCCTTCGCCTCTGCTCTCTCTCTCTCTCTCTCTCTCTCTCTCACACTGCTCGTGCCTGAGGTTGGAGGAGGAGGAGGAGGAGGAGGAGGAGGAGGAGGAGGAGGAGGAGGAGGAGGAGGAGGGAAATAAATCTACGAGTGAAAAAGGGAGAGAAAAGAATGAAAGTATAGAATGAAGGGACTTTTCTTGTCACTTTTTGAACCACTAGCAGCAAAATATATTACAGAAGAAAAGAAATGAAGTTTTGAAGAAAAGTTAGAAAGGATTAAATTAAGTTACGCAAGAACAAATGTATCAACAGCCTAAGCAATAACAAGAATTAAATAATGTAACAACGTCATGTAGGGGAAAATATGAAAGAATATATGGAATAAAGATAACCACACTTACTTCCACTGGGTTTAAACTTTTCACTCTATCGTGACTCTTGTGATCTGTTAGACGTTCATGAACGCGCAGGGTTCGTGAAACTGTCAGCAGGTCAGACTGAGAAAGGATACAGATCACAGCTGGAGGTGAGGGAGGTTATCAAGTTTGTACGAATGAAATAGGATGGTGGATGAATAAAACCGACGCAATAGTCACGTTGTCAGTGCTACTTCACTAATAACCTTTGGAAGTTTAGATAAATTTACCCCTTTGATTATTTGGCTCATCTTTCTTTAATTACCAATCCCTCTATGACATCTTTACTTATTCAACAGTCACCTCTAATCTTTACATTGAACAAAAATCACAAAATTTATCCTTTTAATCCACTTTATTTTTACATATGCTTATAGAGACTCCAGGAATTACTACTGGTACTCTTAACTGAAAGGGTTGAGGATGGGGACGGTAAGTGGAAATAGGTAAGTATGTTTTATATACAGAGACTGGCACATGTAGGACTGATAACTTCATACATTTTCCCTTATTTTCCTATATCTTGTATTTGCACATTCTTACTCTGCACACATACTCTTCTCTTCTCTAGAACGCCTCTTCCAAAGACACAGAAGAAAGCGCAGGAGGTCATGTCTTCTGTACGTGCTTTGATGTCATTTTTTTGGTCTCTCGATCTTTTTTGTCTCCTTCTTTCATCTGGAGCGTGATTGCAGGGGAGGGAACAACGGGAGGTTAAGGAGGAAATAGTGTGGGCCGACTTTCTTGTCTCAGTCACGGATGGAAAACGTAACTCTCTCTCTCTCTCTCTCTCTCTCTCTCTCTCTCTCTCAGTAGTAGTAGTAGTAGTAGTAGTAGTAGTAGTAGTAGTAGTAGTAGTAGTAGTAGTAGTAGTAGTAATAGTAGTAGTAGTTTTTGTTGTTGTCATAATCGTATAATCTGTTTAATAATCTAAATATTTCCCACCTCCACCCTTCATTCTTCGTGTTTTTGTCGTCTTGTCTTCATCGGGCAGTTTTTTTTCTCGTGCTCCTCCTCGTCCTCCTCGCCAGTCTTCTCTTTTTTTTTTCTCCTCCTCC
Source organism: Portunus trituberculatus (assembly GCF_017591435.1). Classification (NCBI taxonomy): domain Eukaryota; kingdom Metazoa; phylum Arthropoda; class Malacostraca; order Decapoda; family Portunidae; genus Portunus; species Portunus trituberculatus. Next base: position 12,471,544 of record NC_059271.1, on the reverse strand, counting down.
TCTCTCCCATTCTTTTCTTTTCCCCTTATGACCTGTAACCTCACTCCCATCTACTTTTCTCAACCCTACGACCTCTTCCCAGTCCCCTTCTGACCTCCTCCTCCTCCTCCTCTGCTCTCATAATGAAGAAGGTCAGGAACGTTTCACCACGGAGTCTTGTAACGAAGATGACCATATGTAGACGTAAGAGGAGGAGGAGGAGGAGGAGGAGGAGGAGGAGGAGGAGGAGGAGGAGGAGGAGGAGGAGGAGGAGGAGGAGTCATCTGTCTTTTTTTATTACCTTTTGTTTTCTTTTGTATTCTTTTTATCCCTCATCATTTTTTGTCTGACAATTTTTTTCCACTGATATTTTGGTAATTTTCTTATTTTCAGTGCTATTTCTTTCATTATAATCCAATTGATATTTGTAATCCATTTATTCCTATTGTTATTTGATCATCTTTTCTTTTGTCCGAATAGTTTCTCGTCGTCATCATCCATATTATCTTTTCGCCTTTCCTACCGTTCATTATTTTATCATCTTTGCCCCTCCTACTCCTCCCTTCTCACTTTCGCCTCTTTTACTTCTCATCATCATTATTTTCGTCTTCGCTCATCTTCATCTTCGTCCTGCCTATTTCTCATCATCATCTCCTACACCTGTTCTTCCTTCTCCTCCTCCTCTTCCCCATCCTATTGTATCCTTTGTATTCCATTGCATCTCGCCTCCTCAGCAACTGGTCATTACAGTCAAACGGACACCCCTAGGATGCTATGGGCGGGGATCGGTGTCTTCGCAATACAACATAAAGCTTGCTGTGAGTGAGGGCAAGATGAGAAAGGGAATATCTTCTCGCTTATACCTTCCATCTACACATTACTTCCTCCCCCCTTTCTTTCTTTCTTCATTTTCTACTTTCTTTATATGTTAAATTTATATATATATATATTTCGTAACCGTTACACCTTTATTTCTTTAACTTTTATATCCCCTTTTATCTACTTTCTTATTTTCCTTCCATGCACCCATTTCTATTTACTTCCTCTCCATCTCCCTTTCCTCCCTAGTAAGGACATCGGGTCTGTTGCTGTTTGTCTTTCTGTGTGCCTTCTACTCTCCTCCTCTCTCTCCCTCCTTCCACTGTTCACCATAGCTATCCCTCCCTTTATCTTTCTCCTCCCACTTATCTCCTTTTTCTTTCTCTCTGCCTTCCTGCCTCCCTCCACCTACTTCTCCATTACAGTGCACTCCCTCTCTTTCTCTCCCTCTCCCTCTCCCGGCCTTAATCTCCCCTGTGTCCATTTCGGTCACCCATACACTTGCCTACCTGCCTTTATTTGGGGTCACTTACTGCCTGGCCCTAACCTCCCCTTACCTTCGTCTTGGCCTTCCTAAGCCAGTATTACCTGCATCCTTACTCTATTTATTTACTTCTTTTCTTATAAGGCATCTTGGTAAACTTTAAAATACAATGATATATTTTTTCGTGTGTTCATCTTTCTATTTATTGGTTCGGCAAGAAATGTTTAATGAATCCTATCTTTGCCCCACTTGCTATTCTTAACTTCATTTTATTTTTCAATTTACATTTAGGACTGAAAAAAAAACATGTTTAAAAACGATAATTTTTTCAATGAGGAACTGCAAAACTTTTCTTCTTCTTACTCCTTTATTTCCTATTATCTTTCCTTCTCTTCTTCTTTTTCTTCTTTCTCCTCCTCCTCCTCCTCCGCTTTCTCTTCCCACGACATTCAACGCACATACAATCTTCGCCTGCTATCTCCTTTAATTAGTCTTCTTATCTTCCATTTCCACGCTATTCCTACCGGCAGAGAGAGAGAGAGAGAGAGAGAGAGAGAGAGAGAGAGAGAGAGAGAGAGAGAGAGAGAGAGAGAGAGAGAAAGGGTCGATGGGAAGCAAAGAAATAGGAGGGGAAGGGAGGGTGTGAAGGAGCGAGAGGGGAAAAGAAAGACGTGTTGTTGTTATTAAGAGGCGAATGTTACAAGGTCAGCAGTGTGGTACAGACATGTTAGTGATTAATGTTGGCTCTTGCCTGTGGGTCAGCTTTCTCTCTCTCTCTCTCTCTCTCTCTCTCTCTCTCTCTCATTTCTTGCTGCTCATCATTCCTACGTATATCAATTCGTTTATTTTTTTTTATTCTTCTTTCGTATTGGTATGACTCTCTCTCTCTCTCTCTCTCTCTCTCTCTCTCTCTCATCCGGAGGCTTATCTGGACTAGTTTCAACAGCTGCAGTGAACATCATTAGGCTTTTTTCCAGGATGTTTTTTCCTGAGATTCTAGTGATAGTTTAACAAGAACTCTAAACCTTCAACGGATGAAAAATATCCTGTAGTATCCAACAAATAACCTCTGTGACCTTTGAAGTCAGAAAAGAAAGATCGTTTAAAAAAAAAAAACATACAGATCCTAATTACTTTCTTGAGTCTTTCAGGTGTGTCTGCCCTAATCATCCATTCAAGATAAGGAGATCAATGGTCTTAACTTTTCTTTTATTATTCATCTGTTTACCTCTGTCTTTTACTGACTAAACAACATATGTCTTACTTATCAACCCAACCAACTTATTTTTGCACACACAACTTATACTGTAAGGCTTTTAATCCTTTTCACTGCAATATTAGTGATTTATCAGCTCTAGCAGCAATGTGTGAAATCTTAGTGAAAGAAAGTTAGAGATGAAAAAATATAATATATTCTACAAACTTCCCTGCTCAAAGACTGGATGTAGCTGTAAATGAAGTAAAAATGTCTCAAAGTCACTGATAATTAGGAAAAATTCGACCAGCAAGAATTGAGAAGTAACATAATGAGTGCCGCTCCTGCCACACTCACCAAAAAGTGTGTTAAGTATATGTAAGCCACCAGAACATTTTCCTTGATTTCTCCTAAAGATCCCACATTCAACAGTAGGTTCATCACTCGCCATTGTGCCTAGAAAGGGACGAGGGAAAGAGGAGAGGCATGGAGGATACACAATGGAATGCAAAGGAAGAATAACCAGCAGTTGTTTATGAGCCTGTTTCTGATGAAATGCAGGAATCTAAATAATGGAAATTAGGATAAGTCTTCTCCATATGTAGCACTGCGGCCACACTGTTAGGGTATGAATTATATATAACAATTTTTCCCTTGTTTCTACACACAGCC
>NC_059271.1:12435895-12463395 GCF_017591435.1 Portunus trituberculatus | reverse complement strand
ACAGCTCGTTCCGTAGGGTAACGTCTGGCTGTCTCGTCAGAGACTGCAGCAGATCAAACAGTGAAACAGTGAAAACACACAACTCACTTCCTCCACTGAGAAAAGAAAGAGAAAGGAAAAGAAAGATATGTCTCTTTCTTTACTGTCTTCAGGAGAGAGAGAGAGAGAGAGAGAGAGAGAGAGAGAGAGAGAGAGAGAGAGAGAGAGAGAGAGAGAGAGAGAGAGAGAGAGAGAGTGGGGGGAATGGTTGAAGGAGGGGTTGCTGTTTGTGTGTATTTAAGAGCTGTATAAGATTAAGGAGGAGGAGGAGGAGGAGGAGGAGGAGGAGGAGGAGGACGGACAATGACGATATTCATAAAAACAATGCGAAGGAAAATAAGTAAATGAAAACCAAAAAATAAGGACTCGAACTCGAGATACAACAAAACTACAAGAAACACAAGGTAAAATTGATAGAACATGATAAGGAAGAAAAGAGAAAGAGAAAAAAGGTCGAAGAAAAAAAAAAGAAGAGAAATAGACTGAAAAAAAAAAGATAGAGAGAGATCACAAAGACACGAAAACAAAAACACAAAAATAAATTACCAATAACCTAAAACGGAAAACTGAATGAGACATAAAGGAAACACAGATGCAGGGAAGGATGGATGAAGGGACGGAAGGAGGAGAGGGTGGAAGGAGGGAGGAGGAAGAAGGAAGAAGGAAGAGGAGAGGAGAACAAGACAGAGGAAACACACACAGCTGACGCCTTCTCTTCCTCCTTATCCTCCCTTTCCATCTCCTCTTCCTCCGCTTCCTCCTTCTCCTCCTTCCTTCGTAAGAGAACAAGAACGATCAACTTTTCCCATAAAACAACTATTTTGTGTTGTGGTTCAGTGAGTCTGCTGGCCACGTGGAGGAAAGGAGGGAGGGAGGGAAGGAATGAGGGAAAGGAAGGAAAAAATGGAGGGAGGGTGAGACTGGGATGAACGAACGGAGGGAATGATAGAGGGATGAATTTAAAGAAGGCAGGAAGAGGGGGGAGGTGGAGATGGAGGAAAGACGTGAATGCTGGAGAAAAATAAAAGTAAAAGATGAAGAGAAAGAAGGAAGGAAGGAAGGAAGGATGTTGATGGTGAAAGAAGTGTAATGATAAGTGAGGAGAGAGAGAGAGAGAGAGAGAGAGAGAGAGAGAGAGAGAGAGAGAGAGAGAGAGAGTGAGTGTGTGTGTGTGTGTGTGTGTGTGTGTGTGTGTGTGTGTGTGTGTGTGTGTGTGTGTGTGTGTGTGTGTGTGTGTGTGTGTGTGTGTGTGTGTGTGAGGAAATGAGAGATAAGCTTGACGAGTGAGCGAGTCAGAAAGAGGATGTGAGTGAGTGAGTGAGTGAGTGAGTGAGAGTGAGAGAGTGAGTGAGTGAGAGAAGCAAGGCATCCAGTATAAAAGTCATGCATTCTTAATTCCCTCACGGCGTGTTCTAACATGTTCCCCGCCGCTAAGGGACATGCCGCCCGCGTGTCCCAGGGGTGGATGCGCCTGCACAAGAGGGAAAGAAAGGGCAAAGGACAGGGAGACATAGGGCGGGGGCAGAGGAAGCAAGGGGTAAGGGAGGAGGAAATGAAGGGCCAGGTGAGAGGGAACAAGGGAGAGTACAGGAGGGGTTTGGTTAACGGAGACAAGAAGGACAAGGAAAAGAAAAGGGGATATGAGAGGGAGAAGAGAGTGGAAGAGAGAGGGTGACGGAGAGTGAGGGATGGTAAGAGAGAGTGAGGGAGAGTGAGGGAGGAAGGGTAGGCGCGGCTGTACATCCCTTGAGAGAGAGAGAGAGAGAGAGAGAGAGAGAGAGAGAGAGAGAGAGAGAGAGAGAGAGAGAGAGAGAGAGAGAGAGAGAGAGAGAGAGAGAGAGAGAGAGAGAGAGAGAGAGAGAGAGAGAGAGAGAGAGAGAGAGAGAGAGAGAGAGAGAGAGAGAGAGACTATAGGTCCCTCTCATCAGATAAATAACGGTATATTTTCTGTTTCTGTTGTAAACTTTTCTCAACGTCTTTTTGGCTCTTGGAGACAGACACTGCCAACTCCTCTGACACTCTTTGTGACGTGACACTCAGTGTAGTGCACACACACACACTGACACACTATTTTTAAGTCAGAGGAGCAGAGACAGTGCGCCTTTGGGTACATGTTCTTCTGTATAAATTATGTTTAAATAAAAAAAAAAAAAAAAAAAAAAAAAAGAGAGAGAGAGAGAGAGAGAGAGAGAGAGAGAGAGAGAGAGAGAGAGAGAGAGAGAGAGAGAGAGAGAGAGAGAGAGAGAGAGAGAGAGAGAGAGAGAGAGAGAGAGAGAGAGAGAGAGAGAGAGAGAGAGAGAGAGAGAGAGAGAGAGAGAGAGAGAGAGAGAGAGAGAGAGAGAGAGAGAGAGAGAGAGAGAGAGAGAGAGAGAGAGAGAGAGAGAGAGAGAGAGAGAGAGAGAGAGAGAGAGAGAGAGAGAGAGAGAGAGAGAGAGAGAGAGAGAGAGAGAGAGAGAGAGAGAGAGAGAGAGAGAGAGAGAGAGAGAGAGAGAGAGTCCTATCAGGTTATATACGGCAGTTTGAGACAAGGACGTCGAGTAAAATGTAGACAAAATACAGTTCAGATGGAAGATAGGAGCGGCAGTTTAGTGTGTGTGTGTGTGTGTGTGTGTGTGTGTGTGTGTGTGTGTGTGTGTGTGTGTGTGTGTGTGTGTGTGTGTGTGTGTGTGTGTGTGTGTGTGTGTGTGTGTGTGTGTGTGTGTGTGTCCCCATAGTCGTGATATTGGTAAAGTCTGCTCGTAGAGAGAGAGAGAGAGAGAGAGAGAGAGAGAGAGAGAGAGAGAGAGAGAGAGAGAGAGAGAGAGAGAGAGAGAGAGAGAGAGAGAGAGAGAGAGAGAGAGAGAGAGAGAGAGAGAGAGAGAGAGAGAGAGAGAGAGAGAGAGAGAGAGAGAGAGAGAGAATATGCAATAAGGTCATCCATTAATGTACTACAAAGCAAAACAAAGCAAGTTTAATGAACAATAAATTAAATGTCAATTTTTCCGTATATGACATAAAGAGATATCAAACCACAGAGAGAGAGAGAGAGAGAGAGAGAGAGAGAGAGAGAGAGAGAGAGAGAGAGAGAGAGAGAGAGAGAGAGAGAGAGAGAGAGAGAGAGAGAGAGAGAGAGAGAGAGAGAGAGAGAGAGAGAGAGAGAGAGAGAGAGAGAGAGAGAGAGAGAGAGAGAGAGAGAGAGAGAGAGAGAGAGATCCCTTAAATAATGATGTGAGGATGAAGTTAAAAGTAAAATCGAAAAAAAATATACAAGGAAAAAAGGACCATTAGAATGAAGCAATAATGGAAGGAAGGAATGAAATGGAAGAAAATAATCGTAGGTTGAAAAAAACATATGAAAGATAAAGAATATTTATACAGAAGGAAGAATGTGATCCAATGAAGTGAAAATACAAATAGAGAAGAAAGAAAAAAAAATGGAAGTGGAAAAGAAAGGATAGAAAAAAAAGTTACATGCAAAAAGATTCTATATGCAATAACACACCGTATTCATTATCTGCCCCTTTGTAATATTCATCTCCCTCTTATCTCTTCCGCCTATTCATCTGACAGGAACCACATGGCGTACTGGTAGACACTCGACCTGACTACTAACTATGCGCCACAAGAACTGCACCCACCAGCACTTCGGCAGCGTATCCTCCATTATTTTGCATGAAGAATGACATTTTTTTTTTCATGGGAACCTTTAACTCTTTAAGTGGTGTGCCTTGCCTTTCTTAACATTCAGAGCGTTGTAGGAAAATCAATCTATAAGGACAGGGTGAAAAAGTTTGAAAACAAGAGGTTAACTTTATCTTTTCTGGGGCCACACTTTGAAACATTGGATATTCTTTACTTTCAAAGGATTCTAGATAGTTGAAGTTACACGGATTAATAGATGTGCTTTATTTATATGATATTTGTGGCACATTAACAAGATTCCTGAATCATTAAAAGTAGAAACATCGTGGAAAATTTGTGTAATCATATTTATGGCATTTAAAACTAGAGTAAAGCATTTTTTTTTAAATTCAGAGACTAGTACAAGTGCCTAAAAGGTTATATGTGGTAATAAGAGAAAAATGTTCGGCAGTGAAAGGTTTAATACGTCTTTATTTAAGCCCAATTTCATAAGTTATACCATACCCTAGAAAAATAAAGTTTGAAAAAATTGCAATTGAAAGTTACTGAGTTTTCAGTTACGTTAGATGTTTCTTTATTATTCCACAGCTATTCAATACATCTTTCCTTCATTACTAACCATTCTTTACTTTCGCGCATCTCCATACATTGCACTGGCTACAAATTGCAAAACCTATTTCTTTTTGCAAGTGTTTATAAGACCCCAAATATTCCTTTAGTGCTGAGGAATTTTGTGCATCGTAGCTGCATCACTAACAAAGAAAATCATACCAATGAAAACACGACAAATAATCCCCGTGGCCCTTGGAATATATCCTTGAGAGAGACATTAACGTTTCAAAATAAGGGTTCAGAGTTCGATCACCCTTGCCCCAGACGCCATTTTGCGGAAGAGGTAGCGTCACGCCATAACGTAAGCACAATCATGTTTTGATTTATTGGCGCTGATGATGTGAGTTTTTTCAGCACTTCAGTTAAAACAAGAGAGAGAGAGAGAGAGAGAGAGAGAGAGAGAGAGAGAGAGAGAGAGAGAGAGAGAGAGAGAGAGAGAGAGAGAGAGAGAGAGAGAGAGAGAGAGAGAGAGAGAGAGAGAGAGAGAGAGAGAGAGAGAGAGAGAGAGAGAGAGAGAGAGAGAGTGAGTAGAAGTAGTAGTAGTAGTAGTAGTAGTAGTAGTAGTAGTAGTGGTGGTGGTGGTGGTGGTGGTGGTGGTGGTGGTGGTGGTGGTGGTGGTGGTGGTGGTGGTGGTGGTGTTAGACGTACCACCACCATTCAACAAAAACAACAACCATTCCCATAAGTAATAAACGACACTGAAAGAAGAACAACAACAATAACAACAAGATCAAGAAGAACAAAAACAAGAACAAGAAGAACAAGAACAAGAACAAGAACAAGAAAAACAAGAAGAAGAAGAAGAAGAGGACTAGTTAAAGCTCGGAGAGGAGAAGGAGGAGAAGGAGGAGAAGGAAGATGAGTGGACACCCCGTCATACAGGCAGACGATAACAATAACTCACTGCCACTGATAACACGAGCTCCATTCGCCACTCACGTATGTATCTATCGGCGCGTGTATGTATCCATGTATGACTGTGTATGCAGATATATGTGTGTGTGTGTGTGTGTGTGTGTGTGTGTGTGTGTGTGTGTGTGTGTGTGTGTGTGTGTGTGTGTGTGTGTGTGTGTGTGTGTGTGTGTGTGTGTGTGTGTGTGTGTGTGTGTGTGTGTGTGTGTGTGTGTGTGTGTGTGTTCAGGAAGCAGACAAGCAGGAAGGAAGGAAAAGAGAGGGAGTAAGAGGGTGAAGAACACACACACAGAGAGAGAGAGAGAGAGAGAGAGAGAGAGAGAGAGAGAGAGAGAGAGAGAGAGAGAGAGAGAGAGAGAGAGAGAGAGAGAGAGAGAGAGAGAGAGAGAGAGAGAGAGAGAGAGAGAGAGAGAGAGAGAGAGAATGTGGGGTGGGAGTAGAGAGAAGGCAAACACACACTGGAATCTCATCCAGAAACGTAAACTTGCTCTACGTTTTCGGAAAATAATCAAATTAAACAAAGGCAGGGAGGAGGAGGAGGAGGAGGAGGAGACGTCAGGCCCCTTCCTGACTACCTATAAATCATTCAAGGAGAGGAAGAGGGGGTGGGGAGTAAAGGGGATGAGGGGAGAAAAGGGAAGGGAAGAAACAAAGTAGTGGGGGGGAAGAGAGAGAGGAGAGGAGAGGAGAGGAGAGGAGAGGAGAGGAGAGGAAAGGAGGAGGAGGAGGAGGAGGAGGAGGAGGAGGAGGAGGAGGAGGAGGAGGAGGAGGAGGAGGATTAGAATAAGTATTATTTGAAAATTTAAGGGAAAGACAAGGGGAATAAGGGGAGAGAGAGAGAGAGAGAGAGAGAGAGAGAGAGAGAGAGAGAGAGAGAGAGAGAGAGAGAGAGAGAGAGAGAGAGAGAGAGAGAGAGACGGGATGTGGTGGAGAAGCGAGGAGAGAAAAGGAGGAAGGCATGGAAGAGAAGGGAAGCGGAAGGGTAGGTGGAGGGAGGGCTGCATCGCGAGTGTTGTTATGTAAATCACCACACATACATACACACAGTCTACCCCCACCACCACCACCACCACCACCACACTCAAAAGTCAAGTTAGTTATCATCTTTACAATCATCTTTTATAATTCAAATGGGCAATTTTTCACTTAAATCATGAATTTCCCTTTTCTCTCTCTTTCTCTTTGTATCTTCCCTTTCTTTCATTATCACCTCTTTGTTTTCTGTTTATTTTTGCTTTTTCGTCCTTCTTCCATGTCTCTCTCTACTTTCCTCACGTCTCCCTTCCTCTTTCCCTCCCTTTCTCGCTCGCTAATCACCGCTCCCCTCCTAACACACACACACACACACACACACACACACACACACACACACAACCCAAACAAATTATTCACATATTCCTTCCTGTAAGTCATGTTGCAGAAATTTCAATCCTATTACTCACAGTTTGCCCTCAAATTTTGTTTTCTGCTCTTTTCTTTAAAATTTTCTTTTTTCTTGTATTACATTGTGTCAATTATTTTTTATTTTAGTTTTTTTTTGTCTGTACCTTATTTTTTTTATTATCTATTTATCTTTTTTATGATGTGTATATTTTTTTCAATGACAAGTTTGATTTTTTTTTCTCTCTACGATTCTAATTAATGTTATTGTTATAGTTCTCTCTCTCTCTCTCTCTCTCTCTCTCTCTCTCTCTCTCCCTTATATAAGCTTCCTGTTTAAACATTATTTGCACGGACCAAAAGACACGTACAATTCTTCATGTACATATTTAGTGTTATGGAAATATTTTTTTTATCCTCTTTTTTTATCCCATCTATTCCTTTTTTATCTTTTAACATTCCTTCCCTTTCCTTATTTTTCGCTTATTCGTTCTATCTTCTTTCCACTTAAGATCTTTTAATTTTCTTTCTTGATCCAGCTTTTTCCTTCTTTCCTTTTCCTTTGTTCCTTCACACAGACGTATTTTTTAATCTATTTCCTTTTCTTTCTTTCGATTCTTTTTCTCTCCGTCGCTTAATACCATCTAACCTCCGCTCAAAACATTTCCATCTCCTTTCCTGCCTTTCCTCTCTTTTCTTACATTCTTTCACGCCATCTCGCCGGCACTCAATACCTTTCTATCTGCTGCCCTCACTCAGTCTATTCTCCTCTCCCCACTCTGTGTCACCCTCCATCATTCTTTGCTTTCCATCATTCCGACTACCGATTACCTCATAGATTGTGTTACATTTCCGTTCCCCCTCTTAATACGCCATCATATTTATTCTCTCTCTCTCTCTCTCTCTCTCTCTCTCTCTCTCTCTCTCTCTCTCTCTCTCACACTCGCCTATTCATACGAGAGACAGATGAACGTAAAGGTACAACGTTTTTCTCATGCTAACACTCATTTCATTATCTACCTTTCTCCCTTCCTCCATCCCTCTGTCCACTCCCTTTCCTCCCCTTCTCCCTTCCTTCTCCAGTCTCATCTTTTCGTCCCTACCACGCCTCCGTCTACTCCTACAGCCACGTAACATTCAGTCCTTCTCCTCCACCTCCTCTTGTAGTGGTTAGTTGGAGGTAAGGGACGAGAATGACCGCCAACCTTTCCTCTTCTACATGAGTTGGAATTAAAGTGCGGATTTTTTGTGAGTACCTGTGTGTGTGTGTGTGTGTGTGTGTGTGTGTGTGTGTGTGTGTGTGTGTGTGTGTGTGTGTGTGTGTGTGTGTGTGTGTGTGTGTTAACTAATTTTCTACTATATGTTTTATGGGCGGGTGAGTCGTGTCGGGTTATTCAGGTTCATATTTTCTTTTTTCTTTCTTTCCCCTACCTTCTCTTTTTTACGTCTCTCTTGGTAGTTCCTTTCCTTTTGGTCTTAATGTTGTTGTTCGATGGTTAATTGCTGTGAACTTTATTTTCCCCACAGGTGAAGTGTCGCTTACGTGTGTGTGTGTGTGTGTGTGTGTGTGTGTGTGTGTGTGTGTGTGTGTGTGTGTGTGTGTGTGTGTGTGTGTGTGTGTGTGTAAATTGTGATTATTTTGTATACCTCCTTGGATTCATTCATTGAAAAGAAATGCAAAAAAGAATTTTTGTGTATGTAAATAATTGATTAAACATCAAGTGAAGACAACTTTTATTACTTTCTTTGGTAAACTCTTGAATTTCATGCCTGCTTCTACATTTCCACTTTCCTGTGAATTGAAACCTTTATATAAAGAAGTTTCAAGATACTGATCCATAAATTTTCGAGGATTCTCTTGATATATCTTTTGGAACTGGAACGTAAGTGAATAATTTTCATTGTTGTTTTGTTGACCTAGGCTAGTGCCAGCCTATATAAAAACAGTAGAAAAAAATACATGGATAACAAAACAAATTCTAATCCATATCAACCACTAAAACAATACAAACACTCGTCAAAAAAGAAGTAATCAAATAAGGTAAAAAAAAAAACACAAACACGCATAGAAAAAAAGACAAAGACTCCTACTTCACAAAAATCAATAAGGGAAGAATAGCTAAGCCTCATTGAATACACGAGGAAAAAAGCCACAAAAAAAAAAATCACCTAAGGTTTTAAAAGATTCCATCATTTTCATTTCCCGAGCGAGGGTCGAGTTTCCCCTCTTGTACAGGCGAACGCGGGTCCCGAGGGAGAGGGTAGAGAGGGAGGAGGGGGGAAAGGGAACAGGGAGGAGAGGGGAAGGCGGAGAGGAAAAATAAGGTTAGTCGTGGGATGTCTACAGTTCGAGAAATAATGAGATGCTATTTAATAATGCAATCACACTGGGTAGCCTTCGTTAGCTCTCCCTATTCTCCATACTCTCCCTTCCCTCTCTTCTTTAAGCCTTCCTCACATCCCCTCTCAGATTCCCTCATTCTCGGTCTCCCTTGCTACACTATTTCTTACCGTCATTTTTTCTCGTCAACGTGGATATGCTTTTTCTTAATTGTTACCTTCTCTGCTGTATTATATTTCCCTTCCTCATGTGTTTCCCCTTCACTCCACCTCATCTTCCTCTCACCTCCCGTCACTCACGTTCTTCCTCACCCATCTGTCTTAAAATAAACTTTTTTGGTACTTTTGGAAAAGGAGTACATATCTGCGATACGTCTTTTTGTTTTCTGTGTGTGTGTGTGTGTGTGTGTGTGTGTGTGTGTGTGTGTGTGTGTGTGTGTGTGTGTGTGTGTGTGTGTGTGTGTGTGTGTGTGTGTGTGTGTGTGTGTGTGTGTGTGTGTGTGTGGTTAGGTAGATACATAGGCCAAGGAAGCGTCATTTGGTAGGCACGTTATTGTTTCTGACGAGTGCAGTAAAGACAATAACAAGGTTTACCTGAGGAAGACCACGCCAGGTAGACAGTCACTCAGGAACTCAGGGATACACTCACCTGGAGAAGGAAGGGCACACGGATTAGCCAGGCACAAAAGTATTTGGTACAATATATGGTGGTGACGGTGGTGGTGGTGGTGGTGGTGGTGGTGGTGGTGGTGGTGGTGGTGGTGGTAGTGAGGTGGTGGTAGTGAGGACGGTGATGGTGATGATGGTGGTAGCGATACAAATGATAATTTTATGGATATAAATCGTTAATAGAGTTCTAATTTACTATTGTAATTAATTACTACTACTACTACTATTAAACTACTACTGCTGCTACTGCTGCTGCTGGTGCTGGTGCTGCTGCTATTGCTGCTGCTGCTGCTGCTGACGTTACCGCTGTTAATACTACTACAGGTCCTGCTACTACAGTAGTAATACATATTCTACAATTATAATGATATTGATGAAAAATAACAATAACAATGACAATAACAGCAATAAGAAACAACAATAATATCAACAAAAATAATAATAATAACAACAACAACAACAACAACAACATCTACAATAATGATAACAACAACAATAAATCCTTTCCACCACCACCACCACCACCAATATAATCACCTTACGAACTGTCATACACAAATTAAGGTACTTATCCCCTCCCTCCCAACGAAATTATATCCATCCCATACCCCTTCCTCTTCCTCCTACTACCCTTCCTTCATCTCTCAACCAGCGTCGCCCAAAGGCTAATGAGCAGGTAAACAGTTGGTAATTAGAGTGTTACCTATATTTTGTGTTCATTGTGTAGGCTGTGCTGAAAAAGGAGGAAGAGTAGGATGAGGAGGAAGAAGGGGAAGAGGAAGAGAGGAGGAGGTGGTAGTGAAGATATATTGGAGGTAGTTGGTGTAAAAGAACCATGATTGAGATGCTGCTGGAGGAGGAGGAGGAGGAGGAGGAGGAGGAGGAGGAGGAGGAGGAGGAGGAGGAGGAGGAGGAGGAGGAGGAGGAGGAGGAGGAGGAGGAGGAGAAGGAGGAAGAAGGAGAAGGAGGAGTGGGGGTGCTTAAAATGGAGGGGGAGGGGAAAAAGAAGATTATATGGGTGACAAATATGAGGATTATAAGCACAAGAGACAGAGTAATCTCTCTCTCTCTCTCTCTCTCTCTCTCTCTCTCTCTCTCTCTCTCTCACACACACACACACACACACACACACACACACACACACACACACACACACGGCACGGTAGCTCAGTGGTTAGAGCGCTGGCTTCACAAGCCAGAGGACCGGGGTTCGATTCCCCGGCCGGGTGGAGATATTTGGTGTGTCTCCTTTGACGTGTAGCCCTGTTCACCTAGCAGTGAGTAGGTACGGGATGTAAATCGAGGAGTTGTGACCTTGTTGTCCCGGTGTGTGGTGTGTGCCTGGTCTCAGACCTATCCCAAGATCGGAAATAATGAGCTCTGAGCTCGTTCCGTAGGGTAACGTCTGGCTGTCTCGTCAGAGACTGCAGCAGATCAAACAGTGAATTACACACACACACACACACACACACACACACACACACACACACACACACTTGATATTACGATAGGGAAATGAAATAAAGGAAATATGTAAGTGTTAGAGACTAATAAATACGGTAATTTAAAAGCTAAATAGAACGCAAGCGAGAAAAATATATACATTATATGTTCAAGAAAAGCAAGTAGGTAATATCTGGATAAGAAAATATTAATTTACTTTATAATATAATTTAATAGTACTGAATCTGCTAGTCTAAAAGCAACAAGTGTCATTAATTACAAAAACAACAACAACAGCATTATTACTAATAGTACTACTACTACTACTACTACTACTACTACTACTACTACTACTACTACTATTACTGCTGCTACTACTACTACTACTACTACTACTACTACTACTACTACTAATAATAATAATAATAATAATAATAATAATAATAATAATACTAATAATACCACTGTTACTACTGCTAATATTAATACTACTACTACTAATAGTAATAACAATAATAATAATAATAATAATAACAATAATAACAATAATAATAATAATAATAATAATAATAATAATAATAATAATAATAATAATAATAATAATAATAATAATAATAATAATAATAATAATAATAATAATAATAATAATAATAATAATAATAATAATAATAATAATAATAATAATAATAATAATAATAATAATAATAATAATAATAATAATAATAATAATAATAATAATAATAATAATAACAATAACAAAAAGTTGAAAAAATAACAATGACAATAATAATCACATCACTAATGATCACCAAAGGAAAAAAACAGCTTCCACTATTAATTTCAAGGGAATATGATCCACTAAACAAAAATGGGCAGGGTTGGGGTTCCTCTCTCTCCTAATTAATGATAGAGCGATAACTATTCTAAAACTGTAATTAACAACTGTTTATGAGGAGGGAACAGACAGAAGGACGGAGGAGGAGAAAGGGAAGGAGGGAGGAAAGAAGGGGGACGCCACGAGATAACGGAGTTTGTGAATATGAGCGAGAAAAAAAAAAAGAGACAAAGTTTGATATATAAGGCTGATTCGATGTTAGGGATGAGAGAGAGAGAGAGAGAGAGAGAGAGAGAGAGAGAGAGAGAGAGAGAGAGAGAGAGAGAGAGAGAGAGAGAGAGAGAGAGAGAGAGAGAGAGAGAGAGAGAATGAATGTAGTAGTAGTAGTAGTAGTAGTAGTAGTAGTAGTAGTAGTAGTAGTAGTAGTAGTAGTAGTAGTAGTAGTAGTAGTAGTAGTAGTAGTAGTAGTAGTAGTAGTAGTAGTAGTAACAGCATTAGTAGTGGTGGCACGCGTATATTTATCTAACTATTGATATGCAAATAAGCCTTGGAGACCTGTTCCCGGGAAGGTCACGGCCAGTGACCGCTGACTCAGACTGGATATTACTATTACATCCATATTTCAGTAGCAGCAGCAACAACAGTAGTAGTAGTAGTAGTAGTAATAGTGGTGGTGGTGGTGGTGGTGGTGGTGGTGGTGGTGGTGGTGGTGGTGGTGGTGAGTGTGGTGATGGTAAGAATGGTGGACTGATGGTGGTGGATATAATGGCACACATCCCACGTTAACGGGAGGTGGAGACTACAACGCAATGAAAGACAGTAGCTCAAACTTCATGTTGCTCCACACACACACACACACACACACGATAAGGGTAATACTTACATAAATTTTTTGAACATATAATGATGATCCTCAGTTAATTCGTTAAGGTGCATGGTGGAGATGACCCCGAGTTTGCTCGATTTCGATATTTATATATTTACTTATTATTTTCATCATCATTATTACTATCTTTATTATTATTATTATTATTATTATTATTATTATTATTATTATTATTATTATTATTATTAT
The DNA here is from genome assembly GCF_017591435.1 of Portunus trituberculatus. Taxonomy (NCBI): domain Eukaryota; kingdom Metazoa; phylum Arthropoda; class Malacostraca; order Decapoda; family Portunidae; genus Portunus; species Portunus trituberculatus. The sequence continues at coordinate 12,450,469 of NC_059271.1, read as the reverse complement.
TATTATTATTATTATTATTATTATTATCATTATTAATGTTATTATTATTGTTATTATTATTATTATTAATATAATAGGAGTAGTAGTAGTAGTAGTAGTAGTAGTAGTAGTAGTAGTAGTAGTAGTAGTAGTAGTAGTAGTAGTAGTAAAGGAGGTAGTAGTGATAATAATAGCAGTTGTAATGGTAGTAATAGTAGTTACAACAGTAGGAGTAACAGTAAAAGCAACATAAAAAAACAACAGCAACAGCGCATCCCACTAGTAGTGGAAGCAATAGCAGCAGCAGCAGCAGCAGCAGCAGCAGCAGCAGCAGCAGCAGCAGCAGAAGCAGCAGCAGCAGCAACAGCACACAGCAGCAACAGCAGTAGTAGTAGTAGTAGTAGTAGTAGTAGTAGTAGTAGTAGTAGTAGTAGTAGTAGTAGTAGTAGTTGTAGTAGTAGTAGTAGTAACAGTGGTGGTGGTGGTGGTGGTGGTGGTGGTGGTGGTGGTGGTGGTGGTGGTGGTGGTGGTGGCAGCAGCAGCAGCAGCAGTAGCAACAGTAGTACCAGCAGCAACAGCAGCAGCCGCAGTACTAGCAGCAGCAACAACAACAAGAACAACAACAACAGCAGTAATATCAGCAAGGACAGCATCAACAAAAGCAAAAACATTAATAGTAGCAGTAGTAGTACTACTAGAAGAAGGAGAAGGAAAAGGAGGAGGAGGAGGTAGCAGCAGCAGCAGCAGCAGCAGCAGCAGCAGCAGCAGCAGCAGCAGCAGCAGCAGCAGCAGCAGCAGCAGCAGCAGCAGCAGCAGCAGCAGCAGCAGCAGCAGCAGCAGCAGCAGCAGCAGCAGCAGCAGCAGCAGCAGCAGCAGCAGCAGCAGCAGCAGCAGCAGCAGCAGCAGCAGCAGCAGCAGCAGCAGCAGCAGCAGCAGCAGCAGCAGCAGCAGCAGCAGCAGCAGCAGCAGTGGGGCAGTGGTGCAGTGGCAGGACACCAATAAAAATAATTCCTTTACTACTAAATATAATTATCATTATTATTACTACAGTAATAATAATAATAATAATAATAATAATAATAATAATAATAATAATAATAATAATAATAATAATAATAATAATAATAATAATAATAACAACAATAATAATAATAATAATAATAATAATAATAATAATAATAATAATAATAAATAATAATAATAATAATAATAATAATAATAAATAATAATAATAATAATAAAAAATAATAGCATTGGTAAAAATCATAATAACAAGTGGCTAATTGATTAATTTGGTCATTACGCTGAAAATATGCGATTAAAAATGATAATGTGAAATTTTATATACGGACGAGGTATGGATGTGCGTATCTGTTGTCCGTGTGTATGTAAGTACGTGTGTGTGTGTGTGTGTGTGTGTGTGTGTGTGTGTGTGTGTGTGTGTGTGTGTGTGTGTGTGTGTGTGTGTGTGTGTGTGTGTGTGTGTGTGTGTGTGTAATTCGCCTCGGTCGCCAGCTGGTTACCCAGCCTGTCTTTCCCATTACGGAGCGAGCTCAGAGCTCATAGACCGATCTTCAGGTAGGACTGAGACCACAACACACTCCACACACCGGGAAAGCGAGGCCACAACCCCTCGAGTTACATCTCGTACCTATTTACTGCTAGGTGAACAGGGGCTACACATTAAGAGGCTTGCCCATTTACCTCGCCGTGCCGGGATTCGAACCCGGCCTTCTGTGTGTGTGTTTGTGTGTGTGTGTGTGTGTGTGTGTGTGTGTGTGTGTGTGTGTGTGTGTGTGTGTGTGTGTGTGTGTGTGTGTGTGTGTGTGTGTGTGTGTGTGTGTGTGTGTGTGTGTGTGTGTGTGTGTGTGTGTGTGTGTGTGTGTGTGTGTGTGTGTGTGTGTGTGTGTGTGTCTAAGTCAGTCTGCCGATATATACATGTATACGTAGGGATGAACACATAGATGAATGGATTAATGTAAAAATGGATGAACATTTGGAGATGTACTCGTAAGAAACAACCTCATCAATGAATAGATGTGCATCTTACCATAATTACCTTTAAAAAGCTGGAACAATTACAACACATGCGTTTACGAAATAGAATGTTATCTCTATGTGTCAAACAAAGGCAATTGTGTCACTTCCCTTAACAAAACATACACGCGCGTGCACACACACACACACACACACACACACACACACACACACACACACACACACACACACACACACACACACACACACACACACACACACACACACTTAGAAGTTCATTCAAATGCACACGAGTACATTCATTATTACTTTCCTTCTTTTTACTCTACTCCCACCCCTCTCCTCTTCCTACTTCATCTCATCCTCCTCCTCCTTATATCTGGCTTCTTGACACATAACAGGTTTCGATTCACACTACCAGCAGGCAATTATTTCATGCCTCCCGGTCACAAGTTTCTTCAATTTATTTATTCAGTGTATCAACTGTTATGTTTGTATTAGTTGTTATTGTTGGCAGAGGAGGAGGAGGAGGAGGAGGAGGAGGAGGAGGAGGAGGAGGAGGAGGAGGAGGAAGAGGAGGAGGAGGAGGACTCACTTCCTCTGCAATGTTAACTGCTATATCATTTTGCTTTTAGATATTTTCAAATTATCTTATGATTTGCTGTTAATTTGATTGTCTTTTTCTATACTTTGTAGTTGATACTCGTAAGCATTCAGTTCATTAGTTCTAATAGATGGTTACAGACTTTATCGATTTTACAAACAAACTTTCCATTTAGGTATTCTTATTTCTATGTAAATACATGTTTGGTGTTTTATATGCCCAGCCATGTTACTCTCATTAATATAGCCCTGCGTCTTTCTGTTTGTCTATCTGTGTGTATCCTCCTGCCTGTCAGGAGGAGGACGATAACAATGATAACTATGACGATTATAACGGCTGCGAAAAAGATGAAGAAAATGAAGATTTGGAAAACAATGAGTAATGCTTACAAATGATGATGATGATGATGATGACGATCACTGATGACTCAACTCATGTGCATGTAGACTTTTCAAGTGTACACAGAGAAAAACTGAGTGTGTACGTAACTGTACGTCGGTCAGTTTGTGTTGAATTTTCATACACATGATTATCAGCTGCTTAATATTGAACATTTCCCCACCCTGTTCCTCGCTCCCTCCTCTCTCTCTCTCTCTCTCTCTCTCTCTCTCTCTCTCTCTCTCTCTCTCTCTCTCTCTCTCTTCCATCACAGTAAAATTATCTTTTCCCCTTTCGGCTTTGGTTCCACCGTCACCAAACTTTCTCCCTTCCTCCTTCCCTCCTCCTTTCTTTCTCTATTAAAGTACACCCTCCATTCCTTTTCACCCTTCGTCCGTCCGTCCGTCGCCGCATTTCCTCCTCTCTCGCCCTCTGAGGCTCACCTGCGGGCAGGCGAGGCGAGGCAAGGCGAGGCAAGGCGACGCTCCACACTCCCTCATCCGTTCAGTTGTTGTCGGGGCGTTTTGGTGAGAGGAGGTGCACGCGGCTCGCTCCACGCCAGCCCTCACTGACTTGCCTCCCACACTACGCTTCCCCTCTGGATTACGCACGCCGCTTCTGTCTGTCCGCCGTCCCATGCGTCACAGTAGTGCATGAGTGACGCCAGGGCATCCATGGACACAGTGTCACTCGCCTGGATGTGTTATTCCTTCACCCGTCACACTTTACTGAAGTTTTGTTAAGTTTACTGAGTTTCATCAACGGCTCCTCTTGGAACTTTTTTTTAATCACTACTTGGATCCTCGTCGCCTGAAACCTCAAGATGTGGCGGAGAGAGCGGACTGATTGCTTCGCTCTTAGGTAAGACTGGCAGCGTCTGCCCCGCGGCCGCCCTGTCACGCATCTGTCTGACTCTTGTAGGGTAAAACGCCACACCTTCAGCTTCCTGCCGCGGGAGGAGGAGAAGCAGGAGAAGGGAGGAAAAAATTGAGGTGGAGATTGAGACAAAGGAGGTGAAAATGTCTTAAAAGGGAGATTGAAATTTCAGAAGGGAGATGAATATGTCTGTTAAGGAGAAGCAGGAGGAGGTCTGTCTTAGGGACGTGCAGGAGCCTTACTGCGCCTGCCACTACTTCAGGAAAGCGCAGGGAGTCACACTAACCGATCGGGAAAGCTGCGCCTGTCACCCTTACTTGCCGCGCACCGTGTGTCGCGCATCGTCAGGGAGGGAAAAAAATATTAGAAGTCAATGTAACAGTCAATAGAAAAACCCAAATCATGCATATCCATCTGTCCTGCAGTGTGGAAATGCAATGATAATATAAAATAACTGCAGGAATTGATAAATATAAAAAATGAAATAAGAGAGAGAAAAAGGTGTAACACTCCAGTCAGCAAATTATCAGGAGAGAAAAAAAAAATAAATAAAAGCCTCAGATAAATTTAATTCGTTTCGCCCAAATTCAGAGAAGCGTTATTCGTTTCTGGTAAAATTCTGCGAATGAGCCAAAACAAGAAAATAAAAAGAGACAGAAAAGATATAAAAATTGTTGCAGAACGTATAAAGTGGAGGAGAGAGAAAAAGATACGTAAGCTATGTGAAAGATGGCAGGGCGCCGTGGCGGTGATTGGATTTACATAATTATACAGAATTAGGAAAGTTTTCCATCTCCCCCTTCCATCCTTCCTCACCTTACACGCCCTCACCTACACGACCTCCTACTCCTTCCACGCCTCATAAACACAACACCCGAATTTTTCCACCAATCCCCCCAGTACCAACTATCCTTCCACGCCCTCATCCTCCATCCACGTTTTGCATCCACACTGCCAACCGTTCTTCCACTCCTTACAAGCCCTCCACACCCTAATCTATCATCCTCACCCTCCACCCACGCCTTGCATCCACGGTATCAACTTTTCTTCAATTCCTTCTTTTCATCATTATCGTTCCTACACGTCCTCCACCCACGCCACACTGTCACACCTCCTTCCAGTCCTTCCCTCCACCCAAGCCTCCACCCACACACTTTCCTGCCACACTACTCACCCTCCACCCACGCCACGCAGGACCCCCTAAGGACACCACCTTGAACTTAGCCTTTAAAAGCAACACTCACCCACTACAATGTCCCTCTGTCAACTCCGCCCACCGCCCCACACACCGCCCACCACTCCACTCTCCACCCACTCCCGCCATCGCAGAACCTCAACACATCACCATCAAGTCAGTTATTATTAAAAAAGGCTTAAATATTTCTCACTTTGTTCAAAAATAATATCATGTAAGTCCTAGCCCTTAAAATTCACGTCTCTTATTGTCTTCTAAGAAATTTTAAATAGAAAATGATACACAAGATTCTACACACACACACACACACACACACACACACACACACACACACATATACATAGGGCGGGAAAAGGGTACCGACCATAATTAGGGACAAGGGTGAGCAGGGGTATAGGCAGGTGAGTTACGACGGAGAGAGAGAGAGAGAGAGAGAGAGAGAGAGAGAGAGAGAGAGAGAGAGAGAGAGAGTAGGGATGCTTTGGACTTAATATGTGTGGTAATGATATGTATATGGGAAGGATGTTGTTGTTATCATAGCGGTGGCGGCGGTGACAGTGGTGGTGACAGAGGGACTGTGAGTGAAGGAAACAACAACTACAAACATCACCATCACAACAACGATATCAACTGCTACCTCTTCTTTTACTACTACTACTACTACTACTACTAATACTAATGCTACTACTACTACAACCACCACCGTTACCACTACCACTACCACCGGATACATCTTGTTCGTCACCTCCACTAACCTGACAACTTTTTTTACTTTTTTATTCTCTTACTTTTTTTCTCGTCGCAGTCAACTTGAAAAACCGGAAATGACTCACTAAAAAATAATAGAGCGACTGAAAGCGTGAAGGAGCCTCGTGAAAAATGTTAGCAATGAGTGAAAAAGATGATTAATTGGACCATGTTCGTGGACAAATAAGTGGATGTAGGAGACAGGGATGAATGAAGGATTAACAGCGGTGAATACAAAGGTGCGTGTAGTGATTGGTAAACGAAGTGTGTGTGTGATAATGAGTGAAGGGAGTGGTGAGTGAATAATAAGTGAAGAATGAATGAAAGGCAGTGATCAATAACAAGATACAGCTGTGAGTAAAGTGGGTGTGTGTGATTGTGAAGGATATGTTAATGATGAGTGAGTAAAATGGGGTGGCGAATAAGTACGAAGTGAGCGATGAATGAGGGCAGTGATTGGTAAATATGAGTAAATAAGAGAAAATGAAAATGAAGAACGGAGATAAATGATTAAGCACTAATGGATGAATAAACAAGAGTGATGAGTAAAGCCCAGTGATGAATAAATATAGAGATAAATTAATGAAAGGTACACACGAATAGGAAACATATATTATTCGTTCACTGATACTTGGTGATAGACAAATACACTAAACCAATAGATGAATATGATAAATCAGTGAAAATCAAAGTAAATGACGTGATGAATGGTTAGAGTTCCAGATCACCAAAACCATCAGGTAGAACAGAGAAAGAAAATGCTTGTTTGTAGATATGAATGATGAGTGAAGGAGGGGAAGCTGAGTACACACACCAATATACCTGGTGATGAGCGTACCTGTGAAGGCGGTAATGACTGACAGGTATACTATTACATGCTTCCGGTGACTTGAAGATGTGGCAGAAATATGAACCTCTTTTAGCCCCCTCTCTCTCTGTTTCTCTCTTTTCCAATCTCTCTCTCTCTCCAACTCTAGATCGCTTACTCCTTCGCGTCGTCGCCTTCCGGTAAATTGACAAGCTTACCGGAAAGAGGGGTCGTAAAAACGTGAATGAAAAGTGCTAGCAGAAGGGGAACAGGAACGAGGGAAGAGAAGTCACTTAAACGCTCTCTTAACCGCGCTCCCGGCAAGGTAGTGGTGGTGGTGGCGGTGGCGGTATTTAGTGGTATGCGGCAAGACCATGTTGGCGCCACACCCTGACCACATTTCGCTGAGTCTGGGAACACGAGGAGATTTTTACCTGACAGGACTTGACCACCACCTCTATACTACCTTTGCTACAGTTGCTAATTACTACTTGTTTGTACACTACTACTACAACAGAACATCAATTTTAACAATAATTTTTACAACTTCTACAACAACAACAGCAACACCAACAACAACAACAACAACAACAAATACTACTACTACTACTACTACTACTACTACTACTACTACTACTACTACAACAAGTAATAATAATAATAATAATAATAATAATAATAATAATAATAATAATAATAATAATAATAACAATATAAAAATAATAATAATAACAACAACAATAATAATAATAATAGTAATAATATCAATGCTGCTACTATTACTACAGTTATTACTACTACCACTACTATTACTACTATTACTGCTGCTACTACTACTACTACTACTACTACTACTACTACTACTATTATTATTATTGCAACATGAGAGAGATTGACAACATATATGAGATAATACGACCACCGTCAACACTACCACCAATACTATCATCACTAATTCAGAGTCAACACAACATAACAAAACCACCACACAACACATCCACACAACAGTTACAATAGACTTTATCATTACCAAAGCACACAGAACGACACTCTCATCACAATCACCTTGAACATCACCTCCATCACCATCACCTAACACTTCACTATAGCTTGAACACACCACTTATCACCATCATACCAACATCACTACGCACTTCACCAACAAAGTCACACTACTACCACCACCATCACTACCATTTCCACCACCTCCCCTCCAGCAGGAAGAGAAACGCATACTTATCCTTAAAAACAGCATAAAATTACAAGAGAATTTCCTGAAAACGTGACAAAAAAGACAAGACGTAAGACATCACCACCCCGATTAGGAAGAGAACCTGGACGCCACCTGACCTTAGACCGGAGAGGATTAGAGACAAGAGAGAGGGAGAGGAGGAAGATAGAACAAAATATCTGCATGAGAATGAATAAAAAAGGAATAACACAATAACTCCTTCAGATAACGCGACAAGAGGCCAAAAAAATCCCGCCAAATAAATGTAATTCTCGTGGGCATTAAACCAAAGAGTCCTGAGCAGCTCTGAAGAAATCGAGATAACAAGTGATTGCCGCTATAATTTCCCGAGAGATAATATTATAGACAAAACTCTCCTTCGCCTTGACTCGACCTTCTCCCAGCGCGTGACCCTTTCGTGGCGGGGGGAGGGCAAAGGGCAGCGTAGAAACGTGAGGGAAGCGGAAAGAAAACGGAGAGTTGGAAGTCCCATCAGGTGCAGTGCGTTAGTGTATGAGTGCATGAGGACTTGGCAAGCTTCCTCTGCTCTTCCCCGTCCTTCCTTTTGCTGAACATGTTTTGTCCTTCATATGACCTGGCCTTCCTTCTTCACTTCACTGCAGAGAGCAAGAGGACCTGACAAGTTTCCTCTGATCTTCCCTTCCCTTCTCTTACTGTCCTCTTCTTCATCTGATCTCCCATTCCCTTTAGTACCTGGTCTTCCCTTCACTCGGTCAGTCTTTCCCTTCACTTTACCTTGCAGTCCTTTCAGGTTATCTTCCCTTCCCTTCACATAAATTGTACGTCCCTTCATGCAATCAATGCTGTTTTTTTTCTAACTAACGTATGTATTTTTCTTTATATTATCTACTTTTTCCTTCCCTTAGGGAAGGAAAAAGTAGATAATATATTATCCTTTATTATCCTTTCACATTATCTACCCTTTCCTTCACTCAGTTAACCCTTTATGATACCTACTAAGTCTGCCTTTCATTTAGCCTTCCTCCTCTTTCTCCTCCTCCTCTTTTTCCTTCTCCTACTTGTTGCAGTTCTCACGACCGCCTGACACGCCCTCAGGCAGACTCCAGCCCCCGCACAACCCCCACGGAGGCTCCCAAGGAAATGGCTCCTTAAACACACGAAAAACTCTTGAAAGCCACTCAAACAGAGACAAAAAACAAGGCGCCCCATGATCCGCGTCGTTCTGTGGCAGGGAACACAACGGCGGTGGTCACTCCTCCCAGTTTCTTATAGTGTCCCTTGAAAGTTCTCGTTTTTGAAGAGTAAATCATGGGAATGTGAAGTTTGGGGAAGGCAATATGCTGTTGATGGTTTCTTTCTCTTTCTGCCGTAAAGGAGAAGCTGAAGGAGGAGGAGAAGTAAGGGAAGAAAGGGAGAGTAGAGGAAAGGTGGTACACAGGTGGGTGGTAAAAATTTTTCAACGTCCTCTTCCTGTTCTTTCTCCACCTCTCTTTCTCTCTCCCCTTCCCCCTCCATCCTTCTCCTCCTACCCATCGTAAGTAAAGACAAGCAACAAACCTGTCGTACATTTTTTTTTCCAGTGTGTCAGACGCGACCACAAATGTATACTCTTAGTGTGTGTGTGTGTGTGTGTGTGTGTGTGTGTGTGTGTGTGTGTGTGTGTGTTACTCTTTTTTTCTCCCTAGCTCCAACATTATTTACGACGAAAGAAGACAGATTGCTTGCTCCTGCCTCTCCTATGCATGCAGTAAGGGATAGGGAGAGGGAGGAGAGGAGAGGGACAGGGAAAAGGAGAGGGAGAGGGACAGGGAGAGAGGGGAAAGAGAGGGTGGAGGAGTTCAAGGTCACCCTCATCCCTTAGGCTCCTCCACGCACACTCCCTGACCCCTCCTCCACTCCCCCATCACTGAAGTAGGAGTTGGGGAGAAGAGGGGAAGGGGAAACATGAGGAGGAGGAGGAGGATGGGAGAAGGTCAGGAGAAGGTGTGTGTGTGTGGGTTACAGGTTGATTGTGACCTCGGGTGTGTTTGAAGAAGGAGGAGGAGGAGGAGGAGGAGGAGGAGGAGGAGGAGGAGGAGGAGGAGGAGGAGGAGGAGGAGGAGGAGGAGGAGGAGGAGGAGGAGGAGGAGGAGGAGGAGGAGGATAAAGGATTAGGAGTAAAGGAGCGGGTGTGGAGGGACGTAACTCTTCGCCCTTCCAACCTAGAGGAGGAGGAGGAGGAGGAGGAGGAGGAGGAGGAGGAGGAGGAGGAGGAGGAGGAGGAGGAGGACTAAAAGACAAAGGAAGCGATATGAGATGGACGCATTGCATTAACAGTACACACACACACACACACACACACACACACACACACACACACACACACACACACACACACACACACACACACACACACAGAGAGAGAGAGAGAGAGAGAGAGAGAGAGAGAGAGAGAGAGAGAGAGAGAGAGAGAGAGATTTCATCAAACTAAATCTCCTTCTGCCCGATAAAGAAGAAAACGATAGAAAATAAATATGAAAACTCTCTCTCTCTCTCTCTCTCTCTCTCTCTCTCTCTCTCTCTCATTCCAGCCACTGAGAGAGCAATGTACTCTGCCCTCCATCCCTCTCTCTCTCTCTCTCTCTCTCTCTCTCTCTCTCTCTCTCTCTCTCTCTCTCTCTCTCTCTCTCTCTCTCTCCCACTCACCGCTCCCTCTCCCTCTCGCCACCTGTCGCTCTCTCCTCACCAGGAGCAGGATTCGTCTCTTCTGGTACTTCGTGAAAACCAAGAGTGTCTTTTGTGTGGGTTTGTCTCCCTCATTCACACGCTAAACGAGGAGGAGGAGTAAGAGAAGGAGGAGAGAAAAGATCTTGATAGACAGAGAAAGATTAGTCTCTCTCTCTCTCTCTCTCTCTCTCTCTCTCTCTCTCTCTCTCTCTCTCTCTCTCTCTCTCTCTCTCTCTCTCTCTTCATAATAACCAAGACAAAGGAAGGTATGTCAGACAACTTTTTTTTTTCTGTTCCCCATTTAATCTTACCTTATAAATTCATTTCAATTACAACTTATCGAACACACAGCAAAACAAACTTCAGAATTACAACCAACACAAGATTATGAAAGGTCGTGTGTGTGTGTGTGTGTGTGTGTGTGTGTGTGTGTGTGTGTGTGTGTGTGTGTGTGTGTGTGTGTGTGTGTGTGTGTGTGTGTGTGTGTGTGTGTGTGTGTGCGGCGCGCTTCATTTACGACAGATATACGCAAATTAATTTATATGTAATGCCAAGAAATAAATACCGCAGTCATAAAAATTCACTCAAAACCCATAATGATGTATAAGAAATAAAAAGTCATCACAATATCAATAATGATATTTGTCCTATTTATGATAAATCCGCCGCAGGAAGAGAACAAGCATACCGCGTTTAATTACCACGCTGAAATTTTCCTTCATAGAAAAACATAAACAAAGGATGGAAATCGCAATATAATACAAATGAAGAAGAAATACCAACATAATAACGATCCCTTACGATGTTGAACTCGGTAATAGAATAGCAAGGAGACACAAGATAATATAGGTAGAGTAAAATAACATGAATGAAGACATACAGGATAAGAAAAAAAGTTAAAATTGAAGGAAAAACATGAAAGCAGTAGGACAAAGGAGAAAAAAATAATTACCACCGGATATGAATCTAAGATATGAACGAAACGAATACAAAAATCAATCGTATAGAAGAAACAACGAAAAACACATAAATACTCTCGGACTTGCAAAGATCGGAATAATGAGACTAACCATGAATTTCTAACATAAATCAAATACACAAAACGAATGTAGAAAAAAAAAATCACATAAAAAAAAAAAACGAAGAGAACGACAATATCAAAACAAAACCAGAAAAGAAGGAAACTCAAACGAACACTTAACACAAATCAAACTCAAACTAAAGAAACTAAATAAGAACAGAAAATACTCAAACTCGTTTCTTCACTGACTACAGCTGCGACACAGACAAACATGAAGGGAGAGACAGGGAGAGACACACATAATAACTGCATCAGGAGGGAGGTGTCAGATAGAGACAGGAAAGGACTTATCTAAGGCTGAGCAAAGGTGGGCAGGGCGGGGCAAGGGAGGGGCGCGGCATTACGGGGCATTAGGGCACGTCACACTGGGCGGCGGGAAGTGACAACTCATGAATGACCCTGTCGTGTAGGGAAAAAATGAGATGGAGAGGAGGAAGGCTTATTACGCGAGGGGTTGAGGAATAGGTGGAAGGATTTTTAGGAGGAGGAGGAGGAGGAAGAGGAGGAGGAGGAGGAGGAGGAGGAGGAGGAGGAGGAGACCGACATGTGCCAAAAGGAATTAGAAAGATGTGAAGAGAGAGAGAGAGAGAGAGAGAGAGAGAGAGAGAGAGAGAGAGAGAGAGAGAGAGAGAGAGAGAGAGAGAGAGAGAGAGAGATGTAATCATCCCATCAAATAATCAACATAATACAAAGTCAAATACCACAAACATTAATTACGAAAAAAAACAACACAATATTGACAAAATGAGGAACTAAAAATTAAATCCAGGAAAAAATACTTAGAAAACATAACACGAAAAAAGACTGAAAAAAATTACTCTCAAATAAAAAGGCAGGCAACGTTAACCAAATATGGGAAAAAAGAGGAACAAATATAAATGCCATATGGTCGAGAGAGAGAGAGAGAGAGAGAGAGAGAGAGAGAGAGAGAGAGAGAGAGAGAGAGAGAGAGAGAGAGAGAGAGAGAGAGAGAGAGAGAGAGAGAGAGAGAGAGAGAGAGAGAGAGAGAGAGAGAGAGAGAGAGAGAGAGAAGAGAAAGAGAGATGGAGGGAGAGGGAGAGGGAGAGGTAAGAAAATATGTAAGTTAAGAGATGGAAAAAAGTCATGAAAAAGACGAGTTAGGTAGGGAGAGCTGAGGAAGACATGGGAGGATGAGGAGGAGGAGGAGGAGGAGGAGGAGGAGGAGGAGACCTGGGTAACCAAAATAGGAAAGGGCGGAGTAGGCTTGAGTAGGGAGGCTTGGGTAGGGCGAAAAAGAGAGGGTAGGGAGGGGAGAGGAGACGTAGGGGAGGGAGAATAGAGGGAATCAAAAGCCCCCAGATTAGACGCGTAAAAGGTGGAGATGAGGAGGACTAAAAGCGATCTTTGAACACCTGTCGAGGAGGAGGAAGAGGAAGAAGAGAAGGAGGAGGAGGAGGAGGAGGAGGAGGAGGAGGAGGAGGAGGAGGGGAATGAGAAGTGGTGGTCGTGGTGGTGGATAAAATATGAGGCTGATAAAAGGAAAAATAAATTAGTACACACCAAAGGATAAATAGAGGTAAGTAGATATACCAACACACACACACACACACACACACACACACACACACACACACACACACACACACACACTACCGCCGCCTCATTAAAGCAGGATCATTCAAGGGCTCTTACTTTGAACTCAATCTACTTTTGGGTATTTGTTCTAAAAGAGGAGACGAATGGGGAAGTACATAACTCATTCCTCTTCCTCTACATCATCCTGTCTCCTCTCACTATTACCTATCGTATAAAATAGGTTCCCAAACAGCCAAATAAAACCCTCAGTGTTTGGTGTTGTTTGGGTTTTCTTTGCATTTTTCTATGTTATTTTCTTACATTTTTTCCTCCTTCTTCTCCAACTTCTTATAATCTCTTTTTTTTTTTCCTCCTCCTCCTATTCCTTTTATTTCTCTTCCTCGCCCTCGTCCTCCTCCTCCCCCTCCTCCTCCTCCTCTTCTTTCTCTCTTCCTCTTCCCCTTGCTCACGTATACCAGAAATAGAAGTGTGCAATTTATTTTATTTTCGTTTTTCCTCCTCCTCCTCCTCCTCCTCCTCCTCCTCCTCCTCCTCCTCCTCCTCCTCCTCCTCCTCCTCCTCCTCCTCCTCCTCCTCCTCCTCCTCCTTAATCTCCTTAGCCTGTATATGTCTTGTCTTGATCACAGTTTTCCTCACTTTTCCCTCTTCTATTGTTTTCGTTATGTATTTCTTTTGATCCTTTTCTTCTCTTCCTTTCTTTCTTTTTCTCTCTCATTCTTTGTAATACCGTTCTTGTTTCGTTTTCATCGTTATTCGTATTTATTTTTTTTGTGTTTGCGCATCGTCACTTCCTCAATTTGCTTTAACTCTCCTCATTGCCTCCATTATTTGTGTTACTTGTGTTTATGTTATTCTTATCTCACCTCCTTAGTCATGTTCTTATTTGAGGTTTATTATCATACTACTTATAACAGCTTCCTTTCATTATATTTATCACTGTTATTACCAATTGCTATGATTTTTTACCTCAATTAATTTTTATTCTCCATCATTATTCATTCGTGTCTCCTTTTTTTTTATACGTTATATCATTTGTCCTTTTTATTTATTAGTTTTACTTGTCATCATCAGTTTCTACAACTTCAACATTATTTTTTCTATTCATCTTCATTATACCATCGTGACTCCTACATTTCATAATTCTATTTGTCGTTGTTTAATTTTTGCCACAACTTTTCTTTCATTTTAACTTTACAAAGTGTCAAAAAGTCTATTTCAGCAAAACTACATTATTCACTCATGACTCCTGCAATGGATTACACCATTTATCATTACACTATTTTGCAACAATATTTCCTCCATCACAAATTCACAAGACAACATAAACAGTTAGTATACACACAAAAGAATAACAATAATCTCTTTTGGAATCTTCATCTTCATAACTTTAACCTTCCACGTCGCTGTCTTTCCTCTCCATTAAATAATTTTC
>NC_059271.1:12420895-12430895 GCF_017591435.1 Portunus trituberculatus | reverse complement strand
CTCTCTCTCTCTCTCTCTCTCTCTCTCTCTCTCTCTCTCTCTCTCTCTCTCTCTCTCTCCATTATTCACCGATTTCTATCCTACTGAAGCAGCATATGCTTAACTTGAAGTGTATGACGCGGCCACATGATACGTCAGCTGAAGAGGAAGAAGAGGAGGAGGAGAAGGAGGAAGAGGAGGAGGAGGAGGAGCAGGAGGAGGAGGAGGAGGAGGAGGAATATATAACCACCTTCCTCCATATGGCATGTTTAAAAGCACTCCGGATTCGCGAAAAGACCACGTGACAAACTTGATCCCTTTAAAAATCGTCCCTCTTCCTCTTCGTCTTGTCATGTCTCCTCTTCCTCCCCCATCTCCTCCTCCTTCTCCTCCTCCTCCTCCCTCTCCTCCTCTTCCTCCTCCTCCTCTTCTTCCTCCTCCTCCTCCTCCTCCTCTTTGTCGTCTTCCTCCTGCTCCTCAGTCATACTATTATTATTTACACTTTCAACATTTGTGAAACCTTTGCAAATCAGAGGTGGAGAATCGATCATAACAGGAGGAGAAGGAGGAGAAGGAGGACGAGGACGAGGAGGAGGAGGAGGAGGAGTCAGTGGTGGAGAGGTGCAGGAGTATCAGATGGCATGGCCGAGCGGAAGTGAGGGAAGGGGGCAGGAAGGGATGGAGAGAAAGGGGAGGAGAGGAAAGAGGGAGAAAAGGGGGTGTCTTGTGCTTATGATAGGGGGAACATCTGCTGACGAGGTGAGAGAGAGAGAGAGAGAGAGAGAGAGAGAGAGAGAGAGAGAGAGAGAGAGAGAGAGAGAGAGAGAGAGTAAATTCACCTATACAATTCACATTCACACTCATCAATGTTATGGCTTACGGTCCATTTCTCTCTTAATCTCATCTTTACTCCAATTAACGCCCACTTCCTTCCCTCTCTCCTTCCTTTTCTCTCCCTCTGTCCCTCTCTCCCATTTCCCTCTCCCCAACCTCTCCCTCTCCCTCTCATTCTCTCACACTCCCCCTCCCCAATCCTTTCCACGGTCATAATTGCCGCAAAGAGGTTCCCAATTACTACCAATTTGAGTCTGAGCACGAGCGTCGGGATCTAAATATACTGCAATGAAAAAGGAGGAGGAGGAGGAGGAGGAGGAGAAAAAAAAGAAAAGGATGAAAAAAGAGGCCATCGAAAAGAAAAGTAAAAATGAAAGAAAAAATGAAAAAGAAAAGATAAAAAAAATATTCATACAAATAAAAAAATAACTTACCATGAGGAACTAAAACCCACTCACCACCACCACCACCACCACCACCACCACCAGAAGCCTACACAGGGCAAGTAACGGAAGACGGTCATATAGGCTGGACAGTGGTGATGGGTGGTGGTGGTGGTGGTGGTGGCAGTGGTTGTGATGGAATCGTAGGCTTAGCAGTAGTAGTAGTAGTAGTAGTAGTAGTAGTAGTAGTAGTAGTAGTAGTAGTAGTAGTAGTAGTAGTAGTAGTAGTAGTAGTAGTAGTAGTGCATGAGGGAAAAAGGAAAAATCTTCAAAGACAACTACGTAAATTGAAAAAAGGATGAAAGACAACAACAATTTTTGTGTAACTACATTTCTTTTGGCTTTCCATTACTGTTTGTATTGTTTGTTTTTATACGAAACTGCCTAGTAGTAGTAGTAGTAGTAGTAGTAGTAGTAGTAGTAGTAGTAGTAGTAGTAGTAGTAGTAGTAGTAGTAGTAGTAGTACCATAAGATGCTCTAACTAAACAATTACTACATACAAAGAACACCTGGTGCTCACCTTTCTCCTCCTCCTCCTCCTCCTCCTCCTCCTCCTCCTCCTCCTCCTCCTCCTCCTCCTCCTCCTCCTCCTCCTCCTCCTCCTCCTCCTACTACTACTACTACTACTACTACTACTACTACTACTACTACAACACATAAAAGCTAACTAAACCCAACACTCTGCTCCCTATCTTTTCCTCTCTTCCTCCCTGCCTCCCTTTCTACCTCTCTGCATTTCCCCTCACATCACATTAAATCAAAATTCTTCAGTCAGCCATAAAATGAGACGAAAATGGAACAAGCGAAGGTTTATAGTACTGACTTTTAGTTCAGGAGGAAAGGGAGACACCACCACCACCACCACCACCTCTCTCCACCTGTTCACCCGATGTGTCCACCTGTGTGTGTGTGTGTGTGTGTGTGTGTGTGTGTGTGTGTGTGTGTGAGAGAGAGAGAGAGAGAGAGAGAGAGAGAGAGAGAGAGAGAGAGAGAGAGAGAGAGAGAGAGAGAGAGAGAGAGAGAGAGAGAAAGTGGTGGTAATAAAAATATCCGTAAAACTACTCTTTTCCTCTCTCTCTCTCTCTCTCTCTCTCTCTCTCTCTCTCTCTCTCTCTCTCTCTCTCAACAAACTGAAACTGTGCAACAATCCAAGCCTTCCTCACACTCATTTTCCTTCCTCTCCTCCCTCTCTATCACTCTCCTCCCTTCCTCCATTTCATCTTTATAACCTCCTCTCCTTTTATCTTCTCTCACTCCTCTTCCTACTTCTTCCTTTGACTGCCCCGTGAAAAGAAGTACCTGGGGAGGCTAAATTGGTGTAAATCAAGGGGAGAACACCTGTTAGCTCCCCTCGCCTTACTCTCTCTTTGTGGTGAACGGGAGAAGGAAGGCGGGTGAGAAAGAGAGAATAGGAGGAGAGGAGGGGAAGGAAAGAGGGGAGAGGAAAGAGGGGAGAAAGTAATGACTGAATCTCAAGGGAACACTGTATCTGGCATTTTCCTTTCTTCTCTTCCATCTTCTTCTTCCTCCTCCTCCTCCTCCTCCTCCTCCTCCTCCTCCTCCTCCTTCTCCTCCTCCTCCCACTTCTTTCTCCTTCATCTTCCTCGTCTTCCCTCATATTTTCGTCATTATCAGTTTATGACAATCATTTCTACTTAGGAGACACACACACACACACACACACACACACACACACACACACACACACACACACACACACGCACGCACGCACGCACGCACACACACACACACACACACACACACACACACACACACACACACACATGAACTTACTACGTTTTTTTTTTTTTGCTTAGATGAATAGACGAAGAAAAAAGTTCTTACAATTTCTTCTAACAATAGTACATAATTTTATAACCTTATGAAATTATGATAATGTACTTAAGCCCTTATTCGTCAGAGAGAGAGAGAGAGAGAGAGAGAGAGAGAGAGAGAGAGAGAGAGAGAGAGAGAGAGAGAGAGAGAGAGAGAGAGAGAGAGAGAGAGAGAGAGAGAGAGAGAGAGAGAGAGAGAGAGAGAGAGAGAGAGAGAGAGAGAGTATTATGTAACTATTGTCTTGTGGCATTCCATATCCAAGTAGAGACGTCACTCCACCCTTGAGAGAGAGAGAGAGAGAGAGAGAGAGAGAGAGAGAGAGAGAGAGAGAGAGAGAGAGAGAGAGAGAGAGAGAGAGAGAGAGAGAGAGAGAGAGAGAGAGAGAGAGAGAGAGAGAGAGAGAGAGAGAGAGAGAGAGAGAGAGAGAGAGAGAGAGCCGAGTAGAGATATCACACACACACACACACACACACACACACACACACACACACACACACACACACACACACACACACACACACACACACACACACACACCGATAAACTCGTCAAGCGGACCTTTATGGGACTTTCCGATGACCGGGTACCGCCCCACCACGCCTTCGCCCAGCCACCGCCCCTCTTCGCCGCCCCACCGCCCAATGAACGCCTTAATCCTTTCCAACGCTTCCTCCACGGGATGCATAACGTTGCAGGCCCTTTGCCTCTCATCCTAACCCTACCCCCACTCCTCCTCATCCTCCTTCTCCCTCTTCTCTTCCACCTTCTCCACCTGCCACTACACATTCTAATAGTCTCCTAAATTTCATCTCCTCCTAAGCCTTCTACTTCTACGAACATTGAGAGGTCTAGTAATCTCTTCTAAATTCTTTTTCCTCCTCTTCCTCCTTCTTCTCCTTTCCTTCTAGTTATTTCTTCTTCTTTAAGCATTTTTGGTTTATACTGATATTCTGACACCACGTTTTTCCTCTATATCACCTATCTATAGCATATATTTATATTTTTATTTCCTTTATAAAATCGTCTATGTTATTTACTTTACCGGGCGTTTCTTTTACTTAATTATACACTCCCTTGCATATTATCTTGTTTATTCATGCAATGTGAAGTATGTGGATATTTCTAATATCTTCATATATAGTAACTACGTGTACTACTGTTATAACTACCTCATTCTATATTTTCTTTTGTTCTACTACAAATATTATTACTACTTCTTTCTTCATATTTTTGCTCTTTTTCTTAGGATCACTACAGGGAGATGAACCTTCTACAACACAGCTAGTCTTCAACGCCAGCCTTCGTCAGTCACGCCCATTACAAACATGTCTTCTCCCTCATGCAGCTGCTTCCTCTGATATTACATTTATCGGTTTTGTTTACTTTTCTCTCTTTCTTTACTGCACACACACACACACACGAGAGAGAGAGAGAGAGAGAGAGAGAGAGAGAGAGAGAGAGAGAGAGAGAGAGAGAGAGAGAGAGAGAGAGAGAGAGAGAGAGAGAGAGAGAGAGAAAGAGAGAGAGAGAGAGAAGGCATATCAGGATGAGAGGGTGCCATTCGAGTGCCTCCTCTTGACACTAGTAGATGCAAGTCTCAGGTTCCTCTCCCTCCCTCATGCAATGCCTGCTTCGGTCTTTCACCACAATCATTTCCAAAGGCCACACAGATGATCACCCCCGTCCTCAAGTGTTTCTCCTGTTAATAAACAAAACATGCTAATCTGTCACAAGAACCGTAAAAACATCCCGGAAAGCCCGTGTCATTTCAACTAAGGGCCTCTTGACTGTAGTGAAGGTGCTGATCATAAGTGTCTTAGGATGTGGACTCCTTTCACACTCGCCTCGCTAGTACTGACCGGGACACGAGGGGGAGTACCAGAGCTTACTTTATCTCGAGTACTTGCACGTCTCACCAGGTGCTCGTTGGTGATATGGGTGAAGCACAGCATGGGGTAGTGTGAGTGGGTGTGAGTGTGTG
Source organism: Portunus trituberculatus (assembly GCF_017591435.1). NCBI lineage: Eukaryota > Metazoa > Arthropoda > Malacostraca > Decapoda > Portunidae > Portunus > Portunus trituberculatus. Next base: position 12,425,822 of record NC_059271.1, on the reverse strand, counting down.
CTGGAGTGTTGTGGTTTCAGGTGTGGCCAAAGAAGGACAGGTGTGGGCGTCGCTCTGTTGGGGTGTGTGGGCGGGGTGGGTTGGGGTGTATTAAGGTATAGGAAGGGCGGGGTGTGTCAAGGGGTGTGAGTGGAATATGTAAGTTTAGGGGGTTTTGTTAAGTGGAGTGTGATAGCATGACGATGTGGATGAATTTGGCTGACAAGTGTTTGAAGATACTGTGAAGAGGAGGAGGAGGACGGAGAAGAAACACACGAGGAGCAGGAAGGAGAAAAATTAATAGGGGGAAAAAGAAAGGATGGGAGGAGAAAGGAAAGGATTATAACGAAAAAGGAAACTAGCAAGAAAACAAAGGAAATTAGATGAAAAAGGCGAAAAGTTCATGTTTCCATTGGTATGCTACACACATACAACCCCCCCTTACATCCCCCCCCACACACACACACTTGTTTGCCATCGGTAAAACATGTGCATACATAACGAGTAGCACAAAGGTGATCTTTCCAAGGCCATATAAAACACACACGGGAACAGAACAAGCTCAAGAAACATTTCGTCTCTTTGTTCTTCATCTCATAATTAAAGAACTCCCTCTCTCTCTCTCTCTCTCTCTCTCTCTCTCTCTCTCTCTCTCTCTCTCTCTCTCTGCCTAAACGGACCCAAGAGGAACCTGCCGCCAGTCCCGTGCAAAGCCGCATGCGATCTAAAGTGACTGACGGAGTTCCTCTGTGGAAGTCGCTGACGTCACAACAACCTCCTCCTCCTCCTCCTCCTCCTCCTCCTCCTCCTCCTCCTCCTCCTCCTCCTCCTCCTTTCCCATCCCTTCCTCCTTTTACTACTCTCCAACTCCTCCTTCTCTTCCTCTCTAGCACAAGCCACGCCAAGTCTCTGCCCTCACTTTTCTCTTTTCTCCTTCTCCTACTCCTCCTACTTCGTTATTGACACTTCTTCATTTTCCTTTCACCTCATTCTTCCTTCTTCATCCTTTACTTTCAATAACTCACTTTTCTTCCTCTCTCTCTCTCTCTCTCTCTCTCTCTCTCTCTCTCTCTCTCTCTCTCTCTCTCTCTCTCTCTCTCTCTCTCTCTCTCTCTCTCTCTCTCTCTCTCTCTCTCTCTCTAAATTGTTTCGTTTTCATTTTCCTTGCATTACTTCTCCCGTCTTCTTCCTTATCCTTTTCCTCCTCCTCCTGCTCCTCCTCCTGCTCCTCCTCCTCCTCCTCCTCCTCCTCCTTCTCCTCCTCCTCCATATCCTCATCCTGTTCTTTCATTAGTACACACGTAACTCGTTGCCCCTTCACTTCTACCCTTTTCTCATCCTCCTCTTCATCTTTCATCTCTCCTTCCTCTTTCTTCTCCTACTTTCACTCCATTTCCTCTTTTAATAGCAACATGTGAACCAACGGCAATGTTATGATTTATTACTACTGTGACTACTACTAAAACTACTTCTACTACTAAAACTACTTCTACTACTACTACTACTACTACTACTACTACTACTACTACTACTACTACTACTATCAAGACCACAATGCATAATCAAGGCACGCGTAGCAAATCAGCAAACGTTATGTCTCTCCTCCATTTACAGGAAGGAACGTTCACCTCGATAAGCAAATCAAAGCCAACCGCTGGGCACACAATAACATTCCTGGCATACACACACACACACACACACACACACACACACACACACACACACACACACACACACACAACCTAACATCAACTCAACCACTATTCTCTCTCTCTCTCTCTCTCTCTCTCTCTCTCTCTCTCTCTCTCTCTCTCTGGACGAGAGAGAGAGAGAGAGAGAGAGAGAGAGAGAGAGAGAGAGAGAGAGAGAGAGAGAGAGAGAGAGAGAGAGAGAGAGAGAATCCTTAAGAGAGAGAGAGAGAGAGAGCAGGAGAGAAAGGGAAAGAAAGTGAAAGGATAAAGATGGAAAGAAGTGAACAAGAGGGGATAAAGTTGTTAAGTATTCAACAAGTGACGAACAATTTTCCTACCCAACATGTAGTAGTAGTAGTAGGAGGAGGAGGAGGAGGAGGAGGAGGAGGAGGAGGAGGAGGAGGAGGAGGAGGAGGAGGAGGAGGAGGAGGAGGAGGAATACAAAGGAATACAAAGGAAAGCCAAACAGCAACAGACCTGTTGGTCCTTTCGAGGCTGTTTGGTAACTACTTCTAACTGGCTACAGATAAGAGAGACAGGACAGTACAGGAGAAGGCTCCTCCCACCCACCACTCCCTCCAGCTTTCGCTGGCATGGAAAATAGCTTGGAAAAGTACCATGCAGTATGGAAAAACTGACATGGAATTTTCACAGGAAAGGATGAAAGGAGATTCTATTATTCACCCTACGGTGAACTCTACATATCTATCTATAAGAAAGTTAATATAGTATCATGTTTAATTATTCAGACAAGAAGAGAGCTTGTTGGGGTTATTCTTTAAATATTTATCAATTTTGTTTTTGAATGATGCAATGGAAGTACTGTTTACTATTTCTGAAGGAAGCTTATTCCAAATGTTAACTATTCTATTAAAGAAAAAGTGCTTTGCCTCGTGGGTTTTAAAGCGTTTTGGTGTAATTTTAAATCCATTATTCCTTGTTATGGTGGAATGATCAATAGTAAAATATTTATTGACATCAAGGTTGTTGTATCCCTGAAAAATTTTGAAAACTTCGATTAGGTCTCCTCTTATCCTGCGCTTTGTTAAGCTGAATAAATTTAATGCTTCCAGTCGTTCCTCATACGGCTTGTTTCTCAATCTCGGAATCATCTTGGTCACTCTACGCTGGATCCTTTCCAGTTTTTCAATGTCTTTTCTGTAATATGGTGACCAGAACTGCACACAGTATTCAAGCTGAGGACGCACCAATGAGTTATATAAAGTAAGGATAACTTTTTCTGATTTAAATTCAAAGGTTCTTCCAATGAACCCAACTAATTTATTTGCATTCTTTACTGCTTCTGTGCAGTGTTTGCTCGGCTTGAGATCTTTAGACACCACAACACCAAGATCTTTTTCATTCTCAGCACTTTCCAGAGGTACATTACTCATTACGTATTTTGCTTGTACATTGTTACTTCCAATGTGTAAGACTTTACACTTTTCTATATTGAATTTCATTTGCCATTTTTCTGCCCAGCGTGTCAGTTTATTTAAGTCACACTGTAGTTCTTGCCATTGTGACGTTGATGTAACTTTGCTCATTATTTTGGTGTCGTCCGCGAATTTGCTTATTTTACAAGTGATTCCTTCATCAATATCATTAATATAAACAATGAAAAGAACTGGTCCTAATACAGAGCCTTGAGGAACACCACTTTTCACATTGTGCCACTCTGATTCTTTTCCATTTATAACAACTCGTTGCTTTCTGTCAGAGAGCCAGTCTTCCAGCCATTTCAGGGTATTTCCAGCTATGCCGTGAGCTTTTACTTTGCTGATTAGCCTCTTGTGAGGGACAGTGTCGAAAGCTTTCTGGAAATCAAGATAAATAACATCCACTGCTTTTGTCTCGTCATACGAGTTAAAAACTTCATAAAAGAAGTCTAGTAGGTTTGTTAAGCAGGATCTCTTGTTTCTGAAACCATGTTGTGAATCCTTCATGATCTTATTTTCTTCTAAAAATTTGACAATCTTATCTCTGATTATCGTTTCCATCAGCTTGCACACTACTGAAGTAAGGCTGATTGGTCTGTAATTAGCTGGGAGTGATTTATTTCCTTTCTTGAAAATGGGCGTGACATTTGCTAGCTTCCACTCCTGGGGACTTTCCTGCTTGTAAAGTTTTATTGAATATAATCGTGAGTGGTTTCACGAGCTCATTTTTCGCTTCTTTGAGAAGCCTGGGTGATATCTTGTCTGGTCCAGGCGTTTTGTTTACGTTCATGCTGTTCATGACTGTGAGGATTTCATTTTCTGTAACTATGAAGTCAGGCAGTGTTTTGCCTTGTGCCTGAGGCTCTGGCATGGGCAGACTATTTTGGACATCTTCAGTCGTGAAGACTGTTGAGAAGAATCTATTTAGGACGTTTGCCATTTCAGCTTCGTTATCTATTTGGTTTCCGTTTTCTGTTATGAGTGGACCAATTGTTGAGGCTAAGACTCTTTTGGATTTTACATAACTGTGAAATTCCTTTGGGTTGGTTTTACAGGAGTTTGCGATCTGAGCTTCTACAGATTTTTTGCTGCTTTTTATCAACTTTTTTGCTTTTCTACGCAATCTGTCATGCTCTAATTTATCATTATTATGCTGTGTTAATTTGTATTTGTTGTATGCTTCTTTCTTTGCTAGAAGACAGCTTTTAATTTCATTATTCCACCATTTCGGTTTGGTGTTTAGTAGTTTCCTTCTGTTTCTTAGTGGTATACACATCTTAGCTGTATCATTTATCTTTTCAGCAAACACCTCCCATGTCTTATCTACATCTGGTGTTTCCAGCAGTATATTCCAGTCAATGGATGCAAGCTGCATACGGAGTCTTGTGTAGTTTGCACGCCGATAGTCTGGCACTTTTTCTTTACTTTCATTCACTTTTCCTTTGTCAAAATTTATGGTGAATTTTAAGGTGCGATGATCGCTGGAACTGAATTCTGGTCCAATTTCCACATTTTCAATAGTATTCTCATCATTTGTTAGAACGATATCAAGGATATTGTTTCCTCTTGTCGGATGCTTGATGTGTTGGTGGAGGGAGCTTTCAAGCATGCTATTATACAGCTGCTGGCCAGCGTGAGCTGTCAGTGGTTCGCCCCACCTTGTGACTGGAAGGTTAAAATCTCCCATAATTATGCAATTGTTTACGCAGCAAATGTCCGCGATTTGTTCATACAATTGTTCGTCTGTGGCGGGTGACTGGGCTGGAGGACGATAGACGAGACCTAATGATATTCTTCGGGATTTATTTTCTATATGAA
>NC_059271.1:12413395-12415895 GCF_017591435.1 Portunus trituberculatus | reverse complement strand
GCGTAGGAAGAATAGAATGAATTGAAAAAACTACTACCATGTTTCCTTCCTTCCTTACTTTCTCATCTCACCTTCTGCAGGGAAGAAATGAAGAGGTGTAGAAAAAAAAAAAAAAGGAAGTAAAGTGATACCGCCACCTTTCCTTTTCCCTTCCTTCCTTCCTTCACCTCTTCCTTAGAATAAATTAAGGATAGGACGTAGGAAGGAAGGAAGGAATGAAAACGTGGCTTCCTTATTATTCAAGAGGATGGAGGGAGGATGAAAAATAGTAAGGGGATAATGGGAAGAATTGGGTGAATCATGTGACACACCAAGTAGCGCCCTTGCTGAGCCGAGCCACGCCCCTACTAATTCTTAAACTACAACCATTACTACTTAACCCAACTTAATTTAACCTAATGCAACTAGTAACACAACCTAACGTAACCTAAAACCCAATTCAACTTCCTAATCTATTTTCAGTTCCTAACCTAACTGCAATAGTACCACCATCACCACTTGCCATCGTCACCAAGAGTTATGAGTCACTATCATCACCACTGCCTATCAATAATATCAATACAGCCGTCCAACATTTCTGTAATTTCCTTCACTAAGAACAAGTACATACCACCATTAACATTACGACCACTACATACATATAATTACCACTACACTATCAGCATCAACCACCATCTACCACACTATTAACATTACTACACTAAATCACCACAACAAAAAACAGCAATAAACACCACTAAAACATACAAACTCAAGCAGTATAATCAACACCACCACCGCAATCATCACCACCAGCATCACCCCAACCAGCGTGCCTGACTCAGCTCACCACCACAATCAATACAGCGCCATGACTCTCCCGGAACACGTCCACAACACGTATTTTTTATCACCTTACTGAACGGCGCAGCGTCATCATTTCCATCTCGTTCAGAATTACCGCAGGGAAGAAAATGGTCGCACCTCAGACACGCAAGCATTGTAGGAGAGAAGTGCAATGAAATTAATAAAGGGTTTAAAAAGACTAATAATGACAGACAAGCAGTTATGACATGTTTTTCTTATATTAATATTAATAAACTAATAAAAGATTCTGCCAGTATATATGCCAAAAATTAAGGTGAAAAAAATTTATATACCAGTTATTAAAGTGATAGCCTTAAAATTCCTTTTTTTTATTATTGACATCTAAGAAAACTATAAAAGAAATAAAAAGTTAATATAATTTTTGGAAAATCTCTTGGTAAAGTGAGGAAAAACAAAGAAAAATTAATGAAACAGTGCACACACACACACACACACACACACACACACACACACAGAGAGAGAGAGAGAGAGAGAGAGAGAGAGAGAGAGAGAGAGAGAGAGAGAGAGAGAGAGAGAGAGAGAGAGAGAGAGAGAGAGAGAGAGAGAGAATTACAATATCCATAACGAAATAAAGCTTAACACAACTAAATTACATCACCAGTATCAATAATAACTATACTACTATATTCACTACATAAATAAAGACGCTGCACACACACACACACACACACACACACACACACACACACACACACACACACACTTATATTCCAGTCCAGCAAAGTTTGTTGAAGTTTCGATTACAATTCGAAATTGAATTAAATTGTAGGTTTTAAAGGTTATGTGTGTCATTGACGGTGTGTGTGGGTGTGTGTGTGTGTGTGTGTGTGTGTGTGTGTGTGTGTGTGTGTGTGTGTGTGTGTGTGTGTGTGTGTGTGTGTGTGTGTGTGTGTGTGTGTGTGTGTGTGTGTGTGTGTGTGTGTGTGTGTAATTTATATGTACAATGAGGATTCAAAATGTCGAATTCGCATTAGAAGGAGGAGGAGGAGGAGAAGGAGGAGGAGCCTTACAAAAAAAAGAAAAGGAAAAAAAAGACAGGAAAAGATAAATACGATTAGCATGTGCTTAGAACCTCCGTAATATCTCTCTCTCTCTCTCTCTCTCTCTCTCTCTCTCTCTCTCTCTCTCTCACAGCCGCCGCGATAAAACAATTTCACCGCCTCCATAATGCACGCCACTCTACGACCCTTTAGTCCTCGCCCCAGAATATTCACCAATTAATTTATTCCCAAAATATATAATAATTTTCCATTATAATCAAGGTGAGAACATAACTTGTCTGCGTCTCCATCAAGGGCAGAGAGAGAGAGAGAGAGAGAGAGAGAGAGAGAGAGAGAGAGAGAGAGAGAGAGAGAGAGAGAGAGAGAGAGAGAGAGAGAGAGAGAGAGAGAGAGAGAGAGAGAATCAATATACATTTTATTTTTTTATCAATTACAAAAATACCAAGGATGATATTTTGTCAGAGTCTGCAGCAAAAATTGTTGTTCATGGTGTTGTTTTGGGTGGTGGTGGTGGTGGTGGTGGTGGTGGTGGTGGTGGTGGTGGTGGTGGTGGTGGTGGTGGTGCTCTTATCGACTCCTGTTTTACAAACTCCACCGCCCCACCAGCACCACCTCCAACAAAGTCAACACCA
>NC_059271.1:12395895-12400895 GCF_017591435.1 Portunus trituberculatus | reverse complement strand
TGTGTGTGTCGTCATGAGTAATAGAGAGAGAGAGAGAGAGAGAGAGAGAGAGAGAGAGAGAGAGAGAGAGAGAGAGAGAGAGAGAGAGAGAGAGAGAGGGCGACAGGTTGGTGGGCTAAAATTATATTATAACCTTTGACCTCAAGGAAGAATTTGGCAAACTGGCACCTCAAGAAACGGTCACCACCACCATCACTACTCTCTCTCTCTCTCTCTCTCTCTCTCTCTCTCTCTCTCTCTCTCTCTCATAAAAAATCATAGCCGCTTACAACTTTAAATGTATAATAAATGTCTACGGTGGAATACTAATGCGCGTTTCTTCGAATATAAATCAAAAAGTATAACACGTCACTCCCATTTTCTTTCTCTTGGCCTCCTTTTCTTGACGCCTTGTAAGGGAAGACTCAAGAAACATTTCACATTTTCCTCCAAACGTCACCTTAATTTCTGTCATCAATTAGTGTTATCAGTGAACAGGAGAGAGAGAGAGAGAGAGAGAGAGAGAGAGAGAGAGAGAGAGAGAGAGAGAGAGAGAGAGAGAGAGAAAATAGAAAGAAAACAGCTTCGTTGACTGTAAAAGAAGAAAGGTAGAGAAGAGATACAGACAAGAGGAGGGGAGGAAGGAATGCCAGGAAGAAAAAAATATTGAAACAGGAGAGACAGAAAGGAAGGAAGGAGAAAAGCAAGGAAGGAAAGATTCAGTAGATGGAAGGAGAGGAAGGGAGGAGAAAGAGGGAGAGGAGACGGAGGGAGAGGAGGAAGAGGGAGAGGTAGAAGGAGAGGGAGAGGTTATGTCCACCCACCCGTAACGAAGGTGAAGGTATACACACCCTCCCACTCTCCTTCCTCCTTCTCTTCCTTCTCTCCCTCCTCCTCTCCCTCACTCACTCCCTCACACGCACGACTGACCCCTCCAACACCTCGCTAACCATTCTACAGCGCGCACACACACACACACACACACACACACACACACACACACACACACACACACACACACACACACACACACACACACACACACACACACACACACACACACACACACAGAGAGAGAGAGAGAGAGAGAGAGAGAGAGAGAGAGAGAGAGAGAAATCAAAGCCAAACAAGCGCTCAAATCACACACACACACACACACACACACACACACACACACACACACACACACACACACACACACACACAATGACGAGCAAAGAACAATAAGGGGGCATTTCTCCCCTCTTTAACCCCCATTTTTTTCTTGCCTACCCTCCCTGCATCCCCTCCATCCATCCGTTCCCTTCCTTCCTTCCCCTTCCCTTTTCTCTCTTCCACATTCATTCTTCCTTCTTTCCTTCTCTTCCTTTGTGTTCCCAGTCTATTTTACTCCTCTCCCTCTCTCTCATTAATGATAAACATACTGAGAGAGAGAGAGAGAGAGAGAGAGAGAGAGAGAGAGAGAGAGAGAGAGAGAGAGAGAGAGAGAGAGAGAGAGACAGAGAGAGAGAACAGGACAGATAAACGATAAACGGAGGGAGGAGGAGGAGGAGGAGGAGGAGGAGGAGGAGGAGGAGGAGGAGGAGGAGGGAAAATGGAGGAGGTAAAGGAGTAAGATATGAGAGATGAGAGAGAGAGAGAGAGAGAGAGAGAGAGAGAGAGAGAGAGAGAGAGAGAGAGAGAGAGAGAGAGAGAGAGAGAGAGAGAGAGAGAGAGAGAGAGAGAGAGAGAGAGAGAGAGACGCCTATGCATATTTGGAAAGGAAGTAAACAGGACACGAAGTCAAGAAAATGATACAGCACGTTAGAAGAAATAATAGAGAAAAGAGTAAAAGAGAGGAAAAAGTGGGAGGAAAAACTGAAGCAGACTCATAAATGAATAACCAAGAGAGAAAAGAACAGGAAGACGATTAGAGAGAGAAAGAGAGAGAGAAAAAAAACGCATAAATCAAGGAAGTAATTAAGGAAAAAAACTTATTTATCAGTGGACCTCTCTCTCTCTCTCTCTCTCTCTCTCTCTCTCTCTCTCTCTCTCTCTCTCTCTCTCTCTCTCTCTCTCTCTCTCTCTCATCTTTTCTAACATTTTTCTCACTCTTCTCTTTCATTTCTCCGTACTCCTCTTCTTCCTCCTCCTACTGGTTCACCTTCCCACGGCGGCAGGAAGTAGCCGGCTCTCCTGGTCATTAGCTGGAAATAATCACACTCGTACCAGGTAATTAAGGTAGTACCTGGAGTTGCTATAAGTTAATTGCCCTCGTTAGAATCATTAGTCGCGGTGGTCACCCTCGCGGCCAGGTGTGCTTGCAAGGATGACGCCGTGTCCCTTGCTAGTCTTGATTTCTTGTTTTGGATTACGTGGTATGTTTTTTTTTTTTTGTCGGAAAGACTGGATAAAGAGAGAAAAGAAAATGAATAAAGGAAAAATCTATCTAAAGAAAAAAAAAAAGATCAGCGATTTAGTTTGATATTGCTCTTTAAAAGCAGTTCAAGACATCAGAAGGAGGAAAAAAACAATTAAAAACCAAGCGAGTTCCAGGCTATATCAGTGAATGGGATTAAAGAGGGAAGATTCTGGCTCACATCAGCAGGAGTAAGGCAGGCAGTCGATCATGAATACCACCTTCATTTATGTTGATCCGTTTGCTTAGTAGACAGAAACATACGTACCATCAAACTGTCTTCTCTGGACCCCTTCTTTCGAATTGTACGTTTATCAGACAGTCTTCTCTGGAACCTTTCTTTCATATTTTGTGCCTCTAGACCACAAACTTACATGAAAAAGAAACATATATCATACTACACATCACCATCACCATTATCATCACGCTCAATGACTCGATCACAATACAAAGATTCTGAACCCAGTCATGTCTCTTTTTGCTTCCCGTCCACTCCAAGCCACCCACCCAACAAGACCGCCAATCTCATCTGTAATCTCATCTCGCTCTTGGTCTGCCTGCCTGGTCCGCCTTGTGCTGCCTTAACCTGCCTTCCTTTCCCAGCCTCCCGTCGGTCAGGGAGGCAAGTCAGGGTAGGTGTGTAAGCGAATAGTGAGGCAGTGAAGGGTTAGACTAGAGTATCGCGACTATTGCATATGAATAGGAGTGGAGCTTATATTCTGAGGGAACATACTACATTTTATTTGCACAGTTCTACTTCTTCCTATTTCCATTCTCCTCCTCATCTTCAAGTTATGAATAATGTGTGAGTTTTTAATCCATTTTTCCCCACTAGACGAACATTAGACACATGTAAAGGCACGTTTCTAGGGGGGAGAGAGAGAGAGAGAGAGAGAGAGAGAGAGAGAGAGAGAGAGAGAGAGAGAGAGAGAGAGAGAGAGAGAGAGAGAGAGTTCTCAGACTCGGATCTTTTTCTTGTGGTCAAAGTAATTTGCAAAAACATTTAGCTTTTCAAATGTGCATGTTTTTTTCCTTTCTCTTTCTTTTTTTTTTTTTCTATTCATGCTTTTTCTTTAAGATGATAAGGAAGGGAAGTTCAGTTCGGAGTCAAAGGTGAAGTAAAAATAGAGATAAGAGGGAGGAAAGGGATACGAGATAGAATAAGAATGAGGAAGAAAGGGAAGGATGAGGAAGAAGAGCTGCGAGATGAAGGAGAAAAATGAGGTGAGAGGGATGAAAAAGCGTAAGAGGAGACAGGACAGAGATGAGAAAAGAAGGATCAGGATAAAGAATGAAAGAAAGAGATATGAGAAAGAAGAATGAAAGAATGAAGGATGAAGAATAAAACGTGTGAGAAAAGAAGGAAGAGACGAGGAGAAAGGGAGAGGGAGAGGGAGAGGGAGAGGGAGAGGGAGAGGTTAAGGGAGAGGGGAGAGACGAGAGAGGGAGAGGGGAGAGAGGTGAGGGGTCAGTGCTGAGTAAGAATGTTTGGAGGCAATGAGGTGATTGTTGATAAGGTTGCGTCTCTCATTCTCTCTCTCTCTCTCTCTCTCTCTCTCTCTCTCTCTCTCTCTCTCTCTCTCTCTGAAAACACAGGTGAATTATTAACCTAGCAGCCTCAAGGTTATTTATTCATTCGCTTCGGCGGGAGAATTAAAGGTGAAGAAAAATTAATAAAAGAGAAACTACGATTGCTTTGCTTATAAAGGAGGACGAGGAGGAGAAGGACGAGGAGGAGGAGGAGAAAAGTGTTGAGTGGATGTGCAGATAATTAAGATAGGTGTGTGTGTGTGTGTGTGTGTGTGTGTGTGTGTGTGTGTGTGTGTGTGTGTGTGTGTGTGTGTGTGTGTGTGTGTGTTGAAAATGATGAAAAAACTTAACACGATATTACTTCGAAACTCTCTCTCTCTCTCTCTCTCTCTCTCTCTCTCTCTCTCTCTCTCTCTCTCTCTCTCTCTCTCTCTCTCTCTCTCTTTCTCTCGCTGTCTCGTAATAATAAAAAGCAAGAAAAAAATTAATAGCGTACTTATACAACGAACTATTCTTATAAACCTACCCATTCTCTTTTATCTGATCTTTCTGCGTTCCTATGTAGTACCTTTTAACCTCCTCTTCCTTCTTCACCTCCTCCTCCTCCTCCTCCTCCTCCTCCTCCTTTTCCCTCTCCTCCTGTTCCTCCCCTTGCATGATCCTAATCCCAGCAAACGTCTTAAATTCTAAACACTAATTCTTCCCCTGTCAATCTATTTCACCTCTACCAACCACCTACCCCTTTTTTTTTCTTTAGCTCCTCCTATTACCCTCCTTTTTCCCATTTCTCCTCCTATTCCACAAACTTCCCTTCCTCCACACGATTTTTTTTTTTCTCTCCTTTCCTTTCCTCCCTTCCTCCCTCGTACCTAGCGTGTTATACCCAACTCATCCCCTCTCCCACCTTGCTGCCCACCCATCCGTTAATGTGCCGCCCTTCAGATCACGGGCAGTGGAGAGAGTAGGAATCTGACTCACTAGTGACCGCGTAAGTTGGTCAAGTGGCCGCAGTGAGACGCTCTCTTGTGCCGCTAAATTTAGGTGGAAGGGACGCGAAGAAGTGGCGGCGGGACGAAGTGACAGCATGAGGGTA
>NC_059271.1:12380895-12383395 GCF_017591435.1 Portunus trituberculatus | reverse complement strand
GTAAACAACGCACGAAAAAAAAAATAGATAAATACAAAGAGCGAACTATTTAGACAGCATAATAAAGTGTTAACCTTCAGAAAATGAAAAAAAAAAAGACGTGCAGTTTTGCGTTTTCATCATTCAGACTAATACGACGTTATTTTTTTCTTCTTAATAGCACGTACGCGATGGATGAAGAAACGTCGTGTTCAGTTGTTTTTGCTGCCGTTGGTGGTGATTCTCGTATGGCAGAGTCGCGCGTGTTTACGTCTTGATTGTTCATTTGAGTCGGTGAAAGGCTCATGTTGACGGAGCAGATTACCTCTTCCTCCGCTTTGCCTGGCACAGGGTTTTTTATTTGAAATCTCATAACGTGGAATTTCGAATTGTGCCAAGAGGAGGAAGGAGAGGAGGAAGAGGAGAAGGAGGAGGAACATAAAAGTAGTGGGTAGAAAAAAGGTGAAATGGCTTATAACGGTGTTACTTGCTGGAGTAGATTATTTTTGTAGGAGGAGAAGGAGGAGGAGGAGGAATACACAGGAAAGACGAGCGACAGGAGGCCTTGCGACCTATGACGAGGTTACTCGTTTACTATACTACATCTACAGAAGCTACATACTTAGTAGGACGCAAGGATAGAACAGATGAAGAAGAAGAAGAAGAAGAAGAAGAAGAAGAAGAAGAAGAAGAGAAGGAGGAATAAGAGGAGGAGGAGGAACAGGAGCAGGAGGAGGAGGAGGAGGAGGAGGAGGAGGAGGAGGAGGAGGAGGAGGAGGAGGAGGAGGAGGAGGAGGAGGAGGAGGAGAAGTTTAAGGTGGCGTAGCAAGGAGGCATTTACCGTGTGGTGGTTGAGTGGCTGGTGTGTGTATTGGTTATGGATGAGACATAATTCATCACTGGTGTCGGTAATTACAACGTTTTCTTTCCGCTATAGATCACTCAGAGCGGCGCAATTAGAGATAAGCATCGCGCTCCTTCCTTTATCAGCATGACACTCATAATTATTCATCGTCAGTATCACATATTTTTCCCGTGCTCTGATTTCGTTGCCATTTCTTTCTCCTCTGCCGCTTCTCATCTAAGATAACCTTTTTTTCTTCTTCCTTCTTTGTTACTCATATCTGTTATCTTCCGTCTTTTACTTCCTCCTTCGTACTTCTTTTATGAACCATCCATAAAATCTTCGCAGCCTCCAGCTCCTCCCCGACCTTTGCGCGAGGAGGCGTAGGAACGGGGAGGTTCTTCTGGGTGGCAGACTAAATACGGGGTACGGCAACAGGAAAAGGAGGAAAAGGAGGAGGAGGAGGAGGTGTGAGGGGAGCAAGAGTGAGTTCATTGTTTACATGCTCAGGTTATGATGGGCGTGGTCGAGTGTCCCTCAACAACCGCCTCAAAGCTGCCCTTCACGTCCCACTTCTTGCCCCCTCCGCCTTCTTGCCCTACACCTCAACGCCTTCCTCTCGGGGTGACTCTCACTCTGGCAGGAGAGGGACGGGAGTGGGGAGCGCACGACGTGACGCAATCTTTTACAGTGTGGCTATTAACCCAGTGGAGGTGAAGGAGGTATGAGGGCGGCGGGCCACAAGTATGCTCGCGGGGAAGTCGTTCCTCGCCGCGCCTCTGTTATTAAGGTGATGGTTGGCCGGAACAAGTCACTACTCCGGCGTTACGGTATCAAGATAATGTTACACGATCAAAGACGTGGATTAATGAGCAACTACACGGTTTTCCCCAAAGGTATAGGATAATGTGAGCTAAAAATAGATACTGTGGTTGACGTGTTTGGGTGCAGGCGGCGTGGGTGTCCCCCGCGGCCTCCACGTCCTCATAACTCCGCGAGGCGAGCACCGTGGGATTACCCCGCGTGACCCGACGTGACCTACAACCCTGTGTGTGTGTGTGTGTGTGTGTGTGTGTGTGTGTGTGTGTGTGTGTGTGTGTGTGTGTGTGTGTGTGTAACCTTTGGCGTCCTCCAGGCTGACGGCATGTTGTATTTCAGGGTGTGCGTGATGGCGGTGGCGGCGAGCGGAGGAATGGCCACACTGGAGATGGCCAGGATCCGGCGAGAGGGCGGCACCATCATCACCTCCTCCACGCTTGGTTGGGGACACGTGGACGGCGGCATGTTTGTGCCGTACGCAGTGCCAATTACTGAGGATGACCCAGCAACTGTGTGGTGCCGCGCGGAGAAGCACGGCACCTGGGTGGCGGGTTCCATGCATGGTGGTACCTGCACCGTGCCTTTCCTCGGCTCTGTGCTGCATATGACCGACAACTTCGAGGTGCTAGTGTCCCTCAACGGATCATCGCGCGTCAAGTACGAGGCCTGGGACCGATACTTGGCGCCGCCACACAACGCTGTTGGCGCGGAGGCGAGCCGCTTCCTGGCAATGAACCAGCATGATGATGGCTTCCCGCAAGCTGGCTACTTGTCGCCCGAGGACCGCCGCGCTTTCCTGATAGAAGGTGCTCACGTGGATACAGTGGACGCCGCCATGGTGCTGGTGGAAGATCAGCC
>NC_059271.1:12370895-12373395 GCF_017591435.1 Portunus trituberculatus | reverse complement strand
TCCTCATCTCTTCCCTTCCCGCTTCCTCTTTCCATTAATTTCATCCTTTTTTTCATAATATTCTGTTAGTTTTTTTTATCACGCTCTCTCATCTACTCTCATTTAATTTGTTTTCTTCCTTGTATTTTCTCCCTCATACGATTCTTGATCTTAAACTTTCCTCCCCTTTTTTCCTCTTTTAAGTCCTATTTTTTCCCTCCGTCACGGTCATGGTTTTCCCCTATTTATTCCATCTCCCCCTTTTCCCTTTCCATTACGCTATAAATCCCTATATGCACACCCTTTTTCCTTGGCGTAATGGTAATTTTCGTCTACTTTTACCCCCTCTCCCCTCTGCCACAATTTGAAGTTTTCCCCATATCCTTCTCCCCTCTAACTCATGTTCTCCTTCAGACCTTAATTTTGTACTTTTTTTTATGTAGAGGGTTAATCATCTTTGCTGAATCGAATTTCTCTCTCTCTCTCTCTCTCTCTCTCTCTCTCTCTCTCTCTCTCTCTCTCTCTCTCTCCCTATAGTTTTTGTTTTCTTTTCGTTCTAAATTCTCAAGTATATTTTGCCTTCTATAATCTTACCTAATTTTGTATTTATATTTATCAATTTACGTTTATATTGTTTTAAGTCAATCAAGTTCATTTCTATTTGAGTTCCCTTCGTTCACCATTTCTTTTCCCTTTCTTATAAAAGCAAATATATTTTTTTCCTTATCCTGTATTAATTTCGCTTTATGTTCTAAACTCTACTTTTCTCTTTTTTTACTCTATTCTCTTTCTCCGTCTCCTAAGTTTGCGTTTAATTTCTCTTCCACATTCTTAAATTATCTAAAGATCATATTCATTTTTCTAAAAATCATATTTATCGCCATCTTTTCTATAAATCATGTTTCTTTTCTTCTTAATATTGCACATTTTCTATTCCCCGTCTCTTCCAACTCTTCTTTCAATAATTATAGTATTTTCTATCTTTTATCTCTTATTTTAATTATCCTTTCTCCTTTTCCCATTCCTTTCTTTTTTCAATTTCGATTTAATTCCTTACACTTTTTTTTCATACCTTTCATACCTTTCTCTCCCTCAAAGATCGGATATCTCAATATTTACTACACATATATATATATATATATATATATATATATATATATATATATATATATATATATATATATATATATATATATATATATATATATATATATATATATATATATATATATATATATATATATATATATATATATATATATATATATACATCTTTTCTTTTGCCATATATTCATACATTTTTCCTTTCCATTTTCTTCTCATACGTTAAGATCTCATTTTTTAGTCGCAATTTATCCTCAGTATTCTTTATCCTTAAAGTGAAAATTATTTTTGCTTACTTTTCTGTATTATTTCGCCATTTTCACAAGCCTCTCTTGTCTACTTACTATATATGCCCTTTAATTTATCTATCATGTTTGACATTAAAAGAATATTTAAATTAGTTTTTCTATGCAAATTCATATTTTATATCCATCATAATTTTTAACTTTTTCTTTTTTTTCTAAATCTTCCCTTACCATTGAAAATATTTTTTTTATTTCCACATACAATTTGGTATCCCCGATATTTTCATCTGTCTTGTAAGTCATAACTGTTGTACTTTCTTCTTTCCCTTTTATTCTTTATCATTAAAAAGATTTGTGTTAATTGTTCTTTATAGTTTCGTCTCTTCCACATTCTTGTCTTCCATATATTTCATACTTTCTCTGCTTCTTCTCCCCACAACTTTTTTTTATTACTTTCTTCTTTCAACTTCACATTTTCTTCTTCCCTATCTTTTCATGTATCATATTTTCCCTACTATTCATCACCCTTTTTACAACCAATGTCTCGCTATGTCACCTCTGAACTCATACTCATAAATACTCACGCCATGACTTCCCGTCCCTCCACTTCCTCCATGTCCTCTCCTTTTTCTCCTCTCGCAACACCTTCTCCTTTGCAATCAAGTCAGTCGGCTCTAACGCTTCCCTTTCTTCTTTATGAAGGGACACACACACACACACACACACACACACACACACACACACACACACACACACACACACACACACACTCACACACACACACACACACACAACGCCTTTCATTACAAAGAGTTTAAAGTTCAAAGATAAGGAAAGGTTGCCACATCTATATTAGTTTCCCCTTCCCACTGATTGACATGCATTAATAAGGCCTCTTATTTTCTTCGAGGACAAAACTTCGAGAGAAAACGTGCGATGGTTGTTGTCTTTGATGTTGAGTATAGTGCTTCAGAGAGAGAGAGAGAGAGAGAGAGAGAGAGAGAGAGAGAGAGAGAGAGAGAGAGAGAGAGTATGAAGAAAGATACAAAAATACAATGTTACAACTAGAGAGAAATTAATGTTTGTGAAAGGTGGAGTTTGTGTAAGAAGAACAGGAAGAGAGAGAAAAAAAAGAGGGAGGTGGAGGAGAAAGAGGGACAAAAAGGAGAGGA
>NC_059271.1:12355895-12358395 GCF_017591435.1 Portunus trituberculatus | reverse complement strand
TCCTTCATCCACTACGGTTGTTCTTCCCTCTCTCTGTCCATTCGTTCTCTTCTCTCTTTACCCACCAATTCGTACGACCACCTCCTCCTCCTCTTCCTCTTCCTCTTCCTCCTCTTCCTTTTCTTCCTCCTCCTCCTCCTCCTCCTCCTCCTCCTCCTCCTCCTCCTCCTCCTCCTCCTTCTACTCTCTCCCTCCTCCCTCCAAATGGTCTGAATCTCTTAGCATCACTCTAAGGCGGCAAGTTCAAAGATCACCACATATATATGAGAGAGAGAGAGAGAGAGAGAGAGAGAGAGAGAGAGAGAGAGAGAGAGAGAGAGAGAGAGAGAGAGAGAGAGAGAGAGAGAGAGAGAGAGAGAGATTCATTTCAAACCTTTTATTTTTCCTATTATATTTCACTTATTTTTCCTCTTATTGCGACTACAGAAAGAGGAAACACACGAGGAGGAGGAGGAGGAGAGGTACTGCAGGTTATGTTCAAGGTATGAAGGAGTTATCACTACCATCACCATCACCACCACTACTATCACCACCGCTACCACTACTACAACCACCACCACTACAGACCACACTATTAACCTTCCCCTTCACAAAACCACAATAATCTTACCTGTATGCATTCACCACCACCACCACCACCACCATGGCCCGTAACAACACCACTAACACACAACCAACAACAGAAACGTCTCCATTTCCCACTGACACCAACATCACCACTATCACCACTATATCCACATCCACACCCACAATAGTTATATTATTCCACTTCCAAATATCTAATCATCCTTATCCACTCCTCCTCCTTTTCCTTCTTCTTCTTCTTCTTCTTCTTCTTCTTCTTCTTCTTCTTCTTCTTCTTCTTCTTCTTCTCTCTTCTCCTCCTCTCATCTTCTTCCTCCTCCTCCTCCTCCTCCTCCTCCTCCTCCTCCTCCTCCTCCTCCTCCTCCTCTTCTTCTTCTTTTTATTTTTTTCTGTATATTTTTCTTCATATTAATTGTTCTTATTAATGTTCTTTTTTTTTAAATATACTGGCAAATATATTTATTCCCTTTAGCCGTGAGATTTGATTTTTGTTACCTCTCTCTCTCTCTCTCTCTCTCTCTCTCTCTCTCTCTCTCTCTCTCTCTCTTTGTTCATCTAATCATTTTCGTCTCATTTTCTTCAATTTCGTTCTGACTCATTTCTGAAGCAACGTACATATATTTTTTCCTTTTATTCGCTCTATGTGTTTGTTTCTTCCTTTTATCACTCCGTCCTTCATTCATTCATCCTTCACAGAACCTTCACTTCAATTCAATTATACGGTAATTTTCTTTCCTACATTTTTTTTTCTTCTTTCATTCCAACACACACACATATCCTTTTCTCTTCCCCAGTCTTACCCACCCCCCCTCTCTCTCTCTCTCTCTTTCTCTCTCTCTCTCCAACACACAGGCGTCCCCAACAAGATCCCACCTCCCCTCCTGTGCCTCTGTGGTGGTGGTGGTAGTGGTGGTGTGGGAATAGCATCACCACCACCATCACCATCACCACCAAGGTAACCACAAGCTTCGCCCTTGGTAGTGGGGAAGGAACCTGGTGAGAAAGATGAAGAACAGGGAGAGAGGGAAGGATGAAAGAATGGATGGAAGGAAGGAAGGAAGGAAGGAAGGAAAAAAGGAAAGAAGGAAGGAAGGGGGAGAGAGAGAGAGAGAGAGAGAGAGAGAGAGAGAGAGAGAGAGAGAGAGAGAGAGAGAGAGAGAGCCTAAGGGAAGGAGGCAGATGAAGGCAGGGAGTGACAGAAGAGTGAGTGAGAGAGATAGAATGTGAGAGTGACGGATGACGGATGGAGAGAGAGAGAGAGAGAGAGAGAGAGAGAGAGAGAGAGAGAGAGAGAGAGAGAGAGAGAGAGAGAGAGAGAGAGAGAGAGAGAGAGAGAGAGAGAGAGAGAGAGAGAGAGAGAGAGAGAGAGAGACTACACAATCTGAACACAAACACACATTCTTCACCTTAACATAACAAAGAACTGCACAGAAAGGTGAGAAGCTACAAGGTTACATAGTCTTTTTATTCCCAGCCCGCATATTATTCCACGTGACCGCCTAAGCCACACCCAAGCCGAACAAAGTCAAGCCGAACTAAGCCATATCAAGCCAAATCTAAAACCAAACCAAACCAAGCCAAACAAATCTATGAGTGAGGACGATGGATAGATACAGGACGTGTGTTTCATAGAGTGACTGTCACGTATATGCATCGTGGCTTCTTGCAGCTTCCTTTATTTTCTTTGATTTTTTTATGTTCCTATGTAAGCCAAGTCAAGCCAAACGAAGCATAACTAAAGCCAGTTTTTGTTTTTCTTTTTTTTTTACCGTCGCACGTTAGTTTGGTGCTTCACCCTCGGTTTAGTAGTCTGAAACACCTCTGCCTCTTTTTGACGCACCTTTATCGCCGCGCTAAGACTTATTAACCTGACCAGTTTCACCGCCAAAGGCCCAAAAAAAGAAAAAATAAATAG
>NC_059271.1:12345895-12350895 GCF_017591435.1 Portunus trituberculatus | reverse complement strand
TATAAGCGTGCAACAGAAAAGACCTAAATAAATACAATGACCTAAAGAAACACCACATGATCTGCTCAATGCATTTTCATGTTGCAAGTTTCCAGTTTCATACAACCTATGAAAACATAAAACTATCATTAACACCACAGTCCTGCCCAACACTAAACCTGCCAGGACTGCAAGGCACCATTAAGAACTTCATTTCTTATGAGCAACACATAGAGTGAGTATTAATAATATCCCTAGTGTGCCACTTTCTGCCTTGTCAGTGTGTGTGTGTGTGTGTGTGTGTGTGTGTGTGTGTGTGTGTGTGTGTGTGTGTGTGTGTGTGTGTGTGTGTGTGTGTGTGTGTGTGTGTGTGTGTGTGTAGTTCCTTAGTTTTTTCTCTGTATATAATTAGCATTTAAGGCCAATATGTCCTGCAGGACGAAATAAAGATTTATTATTATTATTATTATTATTATTATTATTATTATTATTATTATTATTATACAGATATACAATGACAGGTGCAGATCCATCCATTAAAAAACAATTATTTTTATTCATACTGCAGTGCAGTGTTCTATGCACTCGCCACGGAGGCAGGAACAAAGGGGCGTGGCCAAGCCTACTAGGCTAAAGAGTTGCCAACGAGTGATTTCCTCCTGCCGTGGATGACGCTACCTCTCCTATACCTACCTTGAGCCAAAGAACAATGTGCCAGTAACAGTTGGTTACACAGACCACAGAAAATAGATCAAAACCCTATTCTGTGACCCAGGCTGCATTGGCGGCATTGTAAGGACAGGCACGACCCAAGTTGTCTGTACGTACAAACACGTAGCCCCCTCAACATCCACGTTCATCACTCATCGTTGCCAATATGTGAAACACTTGCTGTGAACTGCCAAACCTCGACGTGTATACAACACATGCTAGTCAGCACGAGTAAGCAGAAGCGTGGTGGAGGGACTGCCGGTGGTTTCATTTTGATACAAGTCGTAGCATGCGGTTAACAGCAAGCGATTCACGCACTGGCAGCCTGGCAGAGTAGAGTGATGGACGTGGAGGTGGGGGATATAATACAAACCTGAGTATTACTTTCTTCCCTTGATCATTAACATATTTTCTGTTACACATTCTAAATTAGTTAGTTTTCTGTAACGAGTGCAGTTCTCTTCATATCAAGATACGAATTTGTCACCCCGTTCCTCCCAGTACCTCCCCAGCTCCATTCACCACAGCACCTCCCCAGTCCATTCCTCGTCCACAGAGTCTCTCCACTCCATTCCTCCACAGTATTTCCAGTGTCAATCGTTTGCCGCTTTTCACTTACATTTCTCTAACTTCTACTGTATTTTACTCTCTTCTCTCTTGACAACCTTTCTTTCTTCTCTTCATTGATTTCGTTTTCTCCATTTTCCCTCTTTTCACCCTTCCTTCATCATTCATATTCCTCCCTTCTTCCCTCCTTCCTCCCCTCCTTCTCTCCAATCATTGTCATCCCTCTGATCCCTCTTGCGCGCATCCCTCCATCTCTTCCCTCCCCCTCAATCCCTCCAAAACAGCATCATACTCTCTCTCTCTCTCTCTCTCTCTCTGTGTGTGTGTGTGTGTGTGTGGGTGTCCGCTCAATAATCATCTTGTCTCCTCTCCTTTCTATTCCCCTTTCTATCTATCATATCTATCATAATTTCTCCTTTCTCCCTCCTGTCTTTCTTTCCCTTTTCTGCTGATTCCTCCTCCCATAACTAACACCCGAGTCTAATGGCCGGAATTAATACCCATAGCAGGAATGTTCGCATATTTTGTTTGTGTGTTCCCTCTGACCGCTTGCCTCTCTCTTTTTCTTCTCTGTTTGTTTCCTTTCATTTGGCACTTTTTGTGTTGGCTTTATTTGTTGTATATTCATTTGTTTATATTTGTGGTGTTCTCTCTCTCTCTCTCTCTCTCTCTCTCTCTCTCTCTCTCTCTCTCTCTCTCTCTCTCTCTCTCTCTCTCTCTCTCTCTCTCTCTCTCTCTCTCTCTCTCTCTCTCTCTCTCTCTCTCTCCCAAGTAACCTACCCACCCAAACACCTCTCCTCGCAGCGTCAGTCCTTGAAACTCTTGCAAACCAAATAACAGAATCGCTGGGTTGTCGATATGCAAGCGTGTGATTCGGCATTCAGGCGACAAAGCCACCTGGGAAGTGACCGCGGAGGGAGCACAGAAGCCTTAGGTGACACTCCCAGCATGATATTCTCAGCTGGACCTCTCTTCTTTATAACTTTCTCAATACAACACTGCGACGACGCCTGTTCTATTTTGCCCGATACTGTCTTCTCCTGCTGCTGTTGTTCTACGTTAAGTGGGTTTGTGTTGTGTATCTTCGGGTTAAGTAATGATAGTGTATGATACTAAATCGCTACAAGAAAAACAGATAGGACAAAATCTGACGAGGAGTACTTTTAGGCATATGGAATTTTTTTCGTGTGTGTGTGTGTGTGTGTGTGTGTGTGTGTGTGTGTGTGTGTGTGTGTGTGTGTGTGTGTGTGTGTGTGTGTGTGTGTGTGTGTGTGTGTGTGTGTGTGTTCGCTCAACACTGCCGCGAGCCATAAGTGTTCTTCGCTGGCAGTAATCAATACACTACTCGTAAAGTAATGTAGGAATAAATGGCATCTATTTTCACTTATACCTATATATTTTTGATCCGAAGATTAATACTATCATTAGTGTTGCTTATCAATAACAGTAAATGCTCGAACATAAAACAAATTAATAATCTACCAATGAAGAAGCAAATACTCATTCCAAACACAATCCTCACACATTTTACCTTCGTTACTACCAATGTCAATCTTCAGCACTACGTAAGGTGAAAAAAACGAAGAGATTCTCAATTCATCTATTAATTATCTACTTATCATTGACACAAATTATCTAATACAGAACGCTATATCCTCTCTTACCTTCCGAGCATAGCCTTTAAAATTAGCCAATACCTTCAACAGTACAAATTTTCAGAAGTAGCAATTTCAAAGTCTTCAATGTTAGGAAAAAGGACGAAAAGACTATCAACACTCTAAACACTTATCATTGACGGTAAATATTTGAGCAAACGACAGTTCCATATCATTTACCGACGTTCCTCCCAAGTCAAAGCTTCCAACATTAACCAATACCCTTAAAAGTAGCTATTGGTAGTATAATTTGATCCGTCACTTCCAAGAATACCTGTGTTAATGTGTCACCTGTTCCTTGAGTGCCACCTTCGTCAGCCTCAAGCCAATTAGCGCCGCGTTTTTTAGAGGGCAACATCGCCGTCAGGACAAACGTCACACTCTCAGCCAGGCAAACACTACGACCGTCTTAGATCAACACACTCGTCAAGATTAAAGATCCATACGAGTACCTCCTCCAGTTCTCCTCTTCTTCCCTCCTACTCCTGCTCCTCCTACTCTTCGATTTCACTTCCTCCTCTCTCCAGCTCCATTCCTCTGTCTACCCAATGATCTTTGTTCTTCGGGTGTCTCTCTCTCTCTCTCTCTCTCTCTCTCTCTCTCTCTCTCTCTCTCTCTCTCTCTCTCTCTCTCTCTCTCTCTCTCTTTCTCCCCTCCATGGTAACTATATCATAAGGGATTACAGTAATAACGTGTTACTTCTTCCCCCTCATCTCTCTCTCTCTCTCTCTCTCTCTCTCTCTCTCTCTCTCTCTCTCTCTCTCTCTCTCTCTCTCTCTCTCTCTCTCTCTCTCACACACACACACACACACACACACACAACCTAGCTCAAGTGTACACATAGAAAAAAAAACAGTTTACACGTCTTTCTCGGTATTGTATTGTGCTCATTGTTTAGTATACGTAGACGCTGACTGTGTGTGTGTGTGTGTGTGTGTGTGTGTGTGTGTGTGTGTGTGTGTGTGTGTGTGTGTGTGTGTGTGTGTGTGTGTGTGTGTGTGTGTGTGTGTGTGTGTGTGTGTGTGTGTGTGTGTGTTCTCTTGGCTACCAATCGAATTTTCACCAGGAAATAATAGATCTTCAAGACAATGAATTAAAAAAAATATATACATTATATGAGATCGCTGTTGCACCATTGAAAAGAAAAAAGAAAAAAAACAAAGCATCTCAGTATTCAGCAAAGTTAAAAAAAAAAAAAAGTAACTTGCTTTACGAAACAAACAAAGTAAGAAAAAGATGACACATAAAGACAAGAGGAAAGGGGGAAAAACTCAAGGAGGGAAACTGGATATGTTCACGTCCACACACACACACACATACACACATAATCACACACACACACACACACACACACACACACACACACACACACACACACACACACACACACACACATTGGTAACAGCCCAAACAAGCCAATTCAGGAAGTAGTGGTGATGTAAGGCGAAGAGGAGGAGGAGGAGGAGGAGGAGGAGGAGGAGGAGGAGGAGGAGGAGGAGGAGGAGGAGGAGGAGGAGGAGGAGGAGGAACAACAACAACAACAACAACAACATTAACAAAAAGAAAAAGAACAACAACAACAACAAAAAGAACAAGAGAAGGACGGTGAGGAAGAGGAGGAGGAGGAGGAGGAGGAGGAGGAGGAGGAGTATTACAGAAAGAAAGAGAGGGAGAAGAACTGATAGGTAAGCATATTTACTCTGTCAACCGAGGTGAGAGATGGAGAAATGAGGAAAGACCACTCTCTCTCTCTCTCTCTCTCTCTCTCTCTCTCTCTCTCTCTCTCTCTCTCTCTCTCTCTACCTCCGTTAGGCCGCACGTCACCTCCTCCCCCTTATCTGGACACGCCCTTGTAGTATAAAGTCAAGTTACAAGATTGCCAAGATCTCTCGTGTGTCTGTCCGTCCGTCACTCCCTGTCCGTCCGTCTCTGTCTCCCTCTAACTTGTTACTGTTACTGAGGCTGTGACTAGAATTTGTATTGTTGCTATCACGCTCTTATCACGGTTACTTCCCTTTGTCGCTGTTATTAAGGTTGTTGTTGTTGCAGAGTTAGAGAGATGGGTGGAGGAGAAGGAAGGTGATGGCA
>NC_059271.1:12333395-12335895 GCF_017591435.1 Portunus trituberculatus | reverse complement strand
CAACCCTCCAGCTCTCTCGTCAACACCCTCGCACACCTGTCCGCTACACTCACCTGCAAATTAGGGAGAGAAAGTTGTTATGTTAATCTTCCTCCTCTCTTGGTAATTGTTTGTATTTGTTATTACTATTGGTATGGCTGTTACTGGTGCTATTACTGGTACAATATTGCTACTACTAATGCTGCTATTGATATTTCAGCTACACATATTTGACATGTTTTGTACTACGTGTGTGTGTGTGTGTGTGTGTGTGTGTGTGTGTGTGTGTGTGTGTGTGTGTGTGTGTGTGTGTGTGTGTGTGTGTGTGTGTGTGTGTGTGTGTGTGCAAAACGTAAACATAAATAGAGACGAACTAATTGATCACATAGCAAATCAATAGGAAAAATTAAAACACAATCTACATTTTTAATATTTTGTTTTACTCCCTCCTCCTCCTCCTCCTTCTCCTACTTCTTCTTCTTCTTCTTCTTCTTCTTTTTCTTCTTCTTCTTCTTCTTCTTCTTCTTCTTCTTCTTCTTCTTCTTCCTCCTCCTCCTCCTCCTCCTCCTCCTCCTCCTCCTCCTCCTCCTCCTCCTCCTCCTCCTCCTCCTCCTCCTCCTCTTCTTCCTCCTCCTCCTCCTCCTTATTTTCGTCCTCTTCCTATCGGTGCCTGCCATTCTTGTCACCTCACACGGAAGTTGAACTCAAGGAAGGCAATTATTCACGAGGCAAGGAGGGAAGAAGTGAATCTCAAAGATCCCTCCAGACGCTTTTCTTCTGCTCTCTCTCTCTCTCTCTCTCTCTCTCTCTCTCTCTCTCTCTCTCTAGTCTTGATCTTAATATTGATGTATTTTTCTATCTTGAAAATTGACAGCATTCGTTCCTTAGTTGTATGAATACTTAACTCATGTTTCACTATTTCATATGTTATATTTCTTTTTCTCTTCATTTTCATTTCTTCTATTACATTTTAATTTGTGAACCCTTTTACTAACTGCATGTCATTTCCTTTCTTTTTTTTTTCGTTTCAATTTCCTCCCACTTTATTTATTTTTTGTCGCTATTTTTCCTTGTTCATTTTTATCATTGTTTTCTTTCTTTTAGTTCGCTTTTCATTGTTAGTTTTATCGTAGAACTGAGTCAAAAGCTTCTCTTTTCGATTCCTCGCCTTTAACAGTCTTGATTCTCTCACTCACCACCGTGGTGTTGCATCCCTTACCATCTATCGTTACTTCCATAGCTCCTTTGAACTTCCCAACTAACTACACTCCCTCCCAAAGCCTCATTGCACAACACTTTTTAACTATTCTCATTCCGCACCTTCAATATTTTACCGCTTTCACTGGTAAATTCTGGAATTTTCTGTTATTATCTATTACCTCTTTTCTTTTAATAAGTGAGGATGAACTGTCTCTTATGTTAATTGCTTTAGTATCTCCTCCTTTCGCCTTTCTACTTGAATGGTTTCGCAAGAGTATAGTAAAGGAAAATAAAGAAAATAAATTTATTTTAATGATTTAATTCGAACAGAATTATCAGTAGGGTCTTTCTATTTCATTTTTCTTTTTCTTTTCTTCTATAACGTAATCGATCTTTCTGATAAACTAAGCAAAAATGAAAATTTTAAAATCCTTCGATTTCTCTCACTTTCCTCCTCCATTCACTCCTCCATCATCGTCTCCCCCCAGTATTACACACACACACACACACACACACACACACACACACACACACACACACACACACACACACACCTCTCCTTTCCCTTCATTAGTGTCAACATTCACTAGCGGAAGGGAAACTTTTTAAAAAACAACTTCTTCGGTAATTGCAGTTAAGAGTTGTACGGGATATTCTTTCTCTCTCTCTCTCTCTCTCTCTCTCTCTCTCTCTCTCTCTCTCTCTCTCTCTCTCTCTCTCTCTCTCTGTTCTACACCATTTTTCTTTCCAATTTAATCAACAGTAACAGAAAATCCGAATAATGATAAATCGCATTACATTACACGGGAATATTTTTACAGCTTTTATTCCATGAAAGAGAAACAATGCCCATTACACTTACAATTAATAGAAATTAATAAAAAGGCCCTTATGAAAAAAAATAAGGAATAAAAAAGTGAAAAGAAAGCCTATACAAATTCAAGTGGGCCTTTTTTTCTAATATTCATTTTTTCCCTTGGTAGTTCTCCCTCTTACATAAAAAAATAATAGTAAAAATAAATGTATAAAAAAAAGAGTGAACGGGAATAAAGTAAAAGAATACACGTGGAGAGAAGAGAAGAGAAGAGAAGAGAAGAGAGATTGTGTGTGTGTGTGTGTGTGTGTGTGTGTGTGTGTGTGTGTGTGTGTGTGTAATTCACTGTTTGATCTGCTGCAGTCTCTGACGAGACAGCCAGACGTTACCCTACGGAACGAGCTCAGAGCTCATTATTTCCGATCTTGGGATAGGCCTGAGACCAGGCACACACCACACACCGGGACAACAAGGTCACAACTCCTCGATTTACATTCCGTACCTACT
>NC_059271.1:12308395-12325895 GCF_017591435.1 Portunus trituberculatus | reverse complement strand
TTTCTATACAAAAGGAACAGATCTGAAATAAAACCTACTCATATCGCACTCCTCTTTTTATACCCTCCCATTCACTCTGGGCTGCTCCTACTCTTACAACTACTTTCTGAATCTAGCATACTTTGTACATCACTGTTAAATATTTTCCATCCACTCTTATTCTCTTTCATGTCAATCAAATCTTCGTGCTTAACTTTGTCGTTAGGTTTCTCGAAATCTGTGAAGCATAAATACGTATTTCTTTGTATCTCTAAACTTCTTTCACTTAACAGACTTAATATGAATATTGTATTTCTCGCTCCTTTTCCTTACACTGCTCTTTCGCTGTCTCCCTTTTTATTTTGCATCTTATTCTTTCCAGTAAAACTCTTAAAATTACACTTGGCTCATTAT
This sequence comes from Portunus trituberculatus, assembly GCF_017591435.1. Taxonomy (NCBI): domain Eukaryota; kingdom Metazoa; phylum Arthropoda; class Malacostraca; order Decapoda; family Portunidae; genus Portunus; species Portunus trituberculatus. Next base: position 12,325,502 of record NC_059271.1, on the reverse strand, counting down.
GCAAATATTTCTATGGTTACTGCACTGTAAAGTTCCAGGTTTTTGGTATAGTTAGAGAAACTGATCGCCACACATCTCATCTCTCAATCCCTCTAACAATATTCCAGTACCATCTCTTTTCCCATCCACCTTCCCACAGCCTCGCCTCCTACACTCCCCTCCCAAGGCTCAACACATAGACTCCTGACACCACTTTTCCTTCTAGTATCTCACCTACTTACTTCTGTTGGTAGGTAGCCTTATTCATCGACATCACTCTCTTTCGGCGCCATCTTTCCCTCCCTTTTCCGATTGCTATTTTTTTTATCTTTCCCCCCACCCATCTCTCTCTCTCTCTCTCTCTCTCTCTCTCTCTCTCTCTCTCTCTCTCTCTCTCTCTCTCTCTCTCTCTCTCTCTGCCCCTCGTCATTTTCACATACTGGTTCAACACACAATTCTTTCTTCTTCCTCCTCTGTTTCTCCTTTCTTTTTTTTCAGTCTCTGCTCGTCTACTGCTCGGCCATTTTCAGTCTCAGGTTTGGATAGATATAAAGTGACCTTTTTCTTGCTCCTGGGAACGTTTTTCTTTTCTTTTCTCTCTCCCTGTCTTCTTTTCTTTTTTTCCCTAAGGAGGTGCTTCATTTTATCTCTATTTGTTTTGTGCGCTATTTTCTTTTTTTTTTCTCCGTTTCGTTCCGTTTACTTGAAAAGTGTCTTGTCGTATCAACACTCCTCGGGAATCAGGATAGGGAAGGGACGTAACTTGAGTGATTCTCTGACGTTTGGTTTTCCACTTATGTGTTTCCAGAGGGAGAGACAAAAAATTCTTTACCTGACCTGACCTGATCTCTCTCTCTCTCTCTCTCTCTCTCTCTCTCTCTCTCTCTCTCTCTCTCTCTCTCTCTCTCTCACACACACACACACACACACACACACACACACACACACACACACACACACTCAAATAAAATGCGCGACTATTGGTCTAAACATTTCCAGTTCGATTTTTTCTCGCCCTACTTTCTTAGCAAGAGAGGAAGCGCTTTCTTATAATCCGAGATGATGTGATATGATCTAGAGGGAGTATTTCTAAAGTAGCTTTCCGATTCTCTCTCTCTCTCTCTCTCTCTCTCTCTCTCTCTCTCTCTCTCTCTCTCTCTCTCTCTCTCTCTCTCTCTTACTACGGCAAACATATCCCTCTCACATTATAACACCCCCTTCTGTGAATGTATAAGTACATCCCATTAAATACACTTCAGTCTGATTCTCATTAACTAGTCTCCTCTCCATTCTCTGCCCCTCGCTACCGCCCGTTGCGTCATCCCCGAGGCGACAAATATTTGTTCAGTGCACAGAGCCTCTTTATCTCTCTTGCGAGGCTTATCCACCTCCCTCTATTTCTCCGCCTCTCCCTCTTGTTTCGACGTAGTAGCCTTTCACTCCTCCCTTCACTAGAAAAACCGCACCCTTCTTAACTTGCCTACTCTGTCCTTCTTCAAACAAAACCCCAGCGACTCTACACCAACTTATCCTTTCAACATGAATCAAAATCGTTTATTTGTTTATGGCACTATGAAGCACTTGCAACTTCATTTGGAGAGGCTGAGGCGATTATACCGAGCCCAAATATACTTATGAAAACTGAAAGGTATTAATTACTAGACCATTCATTTTGATGTTAGGAAAGTCTTTAAAAGAACCTCGGACGATTGCATAATTAGCAAGAATATATTGGTAGTAAAAGGTATTAAGTACTCGATCATTCTATTTTTACATTAGGGAAGACTTTCAGGTACATGTAAGGAAGAGTAGAGGGATTCTGAAAGTGATAACGATAAAAGCACGGGGCAGGAGACAAGCAAAACCAGTGTGGAAGTGGATGAACTATGTAAAGGGGACTTTGAAAGCAAAGAAGAAGTTCCCGGAGGTAGACGGACTACGTACAAGAGAATTTTTGAGAGAAAGTTATCCGATATGCAAAGACACGACTTAGTGAAGGACAACTGCCAAAATCCTCTGGAGAAACCAGATGAAAGTACCTTTACTAAATCATGTCCTTGATTTGCAAAGGCAATCTAATCAAATAAACTTAACGGTAAACCACACTGCTGTCAAGAGGCGTCTAAAGAAAAAAAAAGATACCTTTCTAAATCATGATCTATTTGCAACAGATCATCTAAATAAACTTGAGGGGAAACCACACCAGTCATAAGGTTAAGAAGGGCCCTACACGATACTTATAGAGAATCACGGGCAAGGACAACACTACGGCAGGGATTACTGCAGCCAGAGAGAAGGACAGCAGAGGCGGGGGATCAGATTCGCGGCGCCCAAACTGGTCCGATGGATTACATACATTAAGTGGTCGTCAGTGGACTCTCATACCAAGCAACACGGAGGGATGTCAGACTCCAATAAAGCACGCTAATAATTATTTACTGCCATTATTAAGCGTTTTATACTTTCCAAAACTAACGACTGCGTTCAAAAATCACGTACATAACTGGTCAAGTTTTCAAGGGTGTCTTTATCTCCACTGACGAAATACAATGAAAAAGTATAATTGTAACAGTGAAAATACTATAGAAAGCTGCAATGATGAATAGTAAGAAATCTTTCCAGTTACTATTAGGCTGTCAATTATATTAAACTGTTTATTTCATCAATGAATGGTCACGGAAATGATGAGTCCGTTTCTCATAAGTATTTTTTCTTTACAGTAACGATGCAGAATCTTAAACTATGACTATTATCATGGAAAAAAATCTTAAAACCTTCCAATAACTGCCACAATAGCCTGACATAACCGCTGGAGACGGGATGAACAATTGTCTAACATTTTAAACATTAATCAGAATATGACACTTAACCTAATATAGGATTCTTATTATTTTACTATCCACAAATACAACTGCAGCCACTAAACAGTTTCAGCTATTTGATTACTCGTGTTCTTATTGGTGTCTTTCAAAATTAAATACTAAACTTACACCACATTTTTTTTTCTTTTTTCTTTTTTAACTGATCCATAAAAAGTCAAGATTTTTCCCTGTAGTGGTTCAGGTATTCGTGTCTCTTGGTCTTTTCCTTCCTCTGGACACACACACACACACACACACACACACACACACACACACACACACACACACACACACACACACACACACACACACACACACACACACACATACACAAACACTCTCTCTCTCTCTCTCTCTCTCTCTCTCTCTCTCTCTCTCTCTCTCTCTCTCTCTCTCTCTCTCTCTCTCTCTCTCTCTTGCCTTAGTTATGCAGAATCTCAAGACACCTCGCACATTTTACCTGCGATTGGTCGAAGTCTTCATTTTGGACTTCAGTGCAGTATCTCTCTTCCCTTGTCATATCATCCAGTTATTTTCTTTCATTTTTTTTCTGTTGATTTTTTCTTTTCATCATCATTCTGCTCTTCGATTTTTCCTCTTGGACCTTTTTCATTCTTTTTTTCTTTTTCCTTTTTCTTCTTTTTCACTTCTTTATTTCTTCTCTTCTTCTTTTTTCCTTATTTTTCCTTCTTTTTCTTCGCTTCTTTATTTTTCACTTTTCGTCGTCGTCATCATCATCATCATCATCATCATCATCTTCTTCTTCTTCTACTTCAGCTTTTTCCTCTTCTTATTCTTCTCTGTCATCTTTTCCATTTTTTTTTCTTTCGATCTTTCTTTCCTTTTCTCTTTTCTATTATTGGCTTCTTTTCTTGGTTAATTATCATCGTTATGATTATCATTATTATTATTATTATTATAATAATAATTATTATTATTATTATCATTATTATTATTATTATCATTATCATTATTATCATTATTATTATTATTATTTTTATTATTATCATTATTATTTTTTTCTTCTTCTTATTATTATTAATATTAGTATTATTATTATTAATTAGTAATCATCAATCATCTTCATCATCATCATCATCACCATCATACTTTGTTTGTTCAAATTTTTCTTCGTATCATTTCCTTTCCTCCACCTCCCACAAACACCACCACCACTACCTCCTCCTTTTGCTCCTCCTCCTCCTTACTCTCCCTAGCGACACCATCACCTCTCCTACCTGGCCGTTACCTGTACTATGCAAATGAGGCACAGGGAGTTGAGGCTTCATTACTCACAACAGATTACTTTTATGTGTGTGGCGTTATTAATGACGATAGGAGGAGAGGCGTGGGGGCTGAAATGACGCTTTAGGGCCGGGGGTCAGCTATGGCAGCGCGGATGAGGAGGAAGGGAATGGAGAGGGCTGGAATGGAGAGGGATGAAGGGAAGTTGCAATGGAGTGCCCGGGCTTAATCGACGGATGAAAGGATGAGTTGATGTAGTGTGGCTGGGGATTAGTTTGAGGGGGGACAGGATGGGGAGGGTTAGGTGAAGTAGGATGTGGTTTTGCTGGCTGGTGTAGTGCTAGACTGAAGAGCTGCGTTGTTGAAGAGAGAGAGAGAGAGAGAGAGAGAGAGAGAGAGAGAGAGAGAGAGAGAGAGAGAGAGAGAGAGAGAGAGAGAGAGAGAGAGAGAGAGAGAGAGAGAGAGAGAGAGAGAGAGAGAGAGAGGATGGGTGCTTTTCCATGAGAGGATACGAGTATGAATAAAGATATGAAATGTGAGATGGACGGTTGGAAAAAAATATATATTTGTAAATATATGTAAATGTAGAAATACGTGAGAAAAACGTGGAAAGATGAAAATGATACAAATAGATATGAAATGTGAGATGGAGAAAATAATGTAGAATGATATGTATAAAAAGAGATACTAAAAGACTTGGAAAAGATAAAAGGTTAAAAAGACACACAACTAGAAAAGTAAGAAAGAAACGGAGGGAGTTTAGATATCATAAAATAAGAGGAAAAATATAGAAAGGTAAAAAAAAGGATTAATAAAAAAAACGGAAAAGACAGAAAAATAAAGGGACTTATAAAACTAACGAAAAATAAAATAAAAACGGAGAAGAGAAAGAAAAATGTTAGCCTAAATGGGAAGTACCGTAACTGAACAAAAAAGATGGATAGACAAAAATAAATGAAAAAAAATAACGCAGAGAATATAAAGACATCAACAGAAAGACACAAAGATATGAAGACAGAAAATAATCACAAATAACACTGAGAATTGAAGATAATAGAGACGTAGGAATTAATAGTTACGTTTGGAGATTAATAAGAGAAAACCAATGATGTGCATGGAGAGGAAAACAATAAAAGCTTGTCTCTCATACGAAGAAAAACGAAGGGAAGCCGAAAAAGTTCAGATGATTATAAGTAAGAAATAATAAAAACAGGGTAAAAACAAAGGAAAGAAAAAGTAAGTAACAACTAAAAATATAGAAGGAAAACACAAATAGCGCACAGAAATTATCAAATCGAGTACAGGAAAAAAAATCGGGTAAATAAATAAGCACAAGAGATAAACAGAAAAATTACATATGAAGAGATGAAAAATTATGAAAAATTGCATTCAAAAGGCTAATCACCTCATTTTTTTTCCTCTCTCTCTCACTCTCTCTCTCTCTCTCTCTCTCTCTCTCTCTCTCTCTCTCTCTCTCTCTCTCTCTCTCTCTCTCTGGGGATCGAGCCTCGTGTAATGTTGTATTAGTTCACTGCTTGTCACAGGAATTTTGCCTCACTCCACTAATATTTAATCGCTCCTGTGGGATTAGGGATCTCTCTCTCTCTCTCTCTCTCTCTCTCTCTCTCTCTCTCTCTCTCTCTCTCTCTCTCTCTCTCTATCTATCTATCTATCTATCTATCTATCTCTCTCTCTCTCTTTATGTGCAATGATGATTTTGTTGTGAGAGAAAGAGAGAGAGAGAGAGAGAGAGAGAGAGAGAGAGAGAGAGAGAGAGAGAGAGAGAGAGAGAGAGAGAGAGAGAGAGAGAGAGAGAGAGAGAGAGAGAGAGAGAGAGAGAGAGAGAGAGAGAGAGAGAGAGAGAGAGAGAGGGGGGATGGCAAGCATATGGATAGAGATACAGACAGAACACAGACTAACAGACAGACAGATAACCAAACTAAACATAACACACCTACATTACTTTCGCTTTCATATAACCTAACCATACCTAAGCAAACTTACCCTAACCTAATGAAACTTAAATAAACCATAGTAAACTCAACCTAACTCCATTATTTATCATCACCACACACACACATTGCAATAACTTACTCCATTATTGCACACGACACTCACCGTAAGAGTAATTGAATCGCCGCAGCTGAATATAAGAACCAATGTTGTTGTTGTATAATTGCTGACACGATGGTCAAGCTGGGATATGTAGAGCCCATAAGAGGTTGCACATTTTTAACAGGAGATAACTAGTGTAAAGATACAAACTCCCGGGCAGAAAGGAGTCCAGCTTCCACTAGTAGAGCGTTCTGGATACACCTCAAAGCCTCTTAGGTATGTACTTCCTGATAAGAGTCAAATAATTAATCAGACTTGCATTATAATCTGGTTCAAGAATTCACTGTCAGACGGGAGTGGAGTGGCGAAGGGATGATGTTTCTCCTTCAATCTCGATGTAACTTTCCCATTTGCCGTGAGTGGGAGACAATTTTTTTTTTGTGTGTGTTTGTGATACTCGTGAATATTTGAATGCGCTCTGTCACTTTCCCGAGAGAGAGCCGATACTTGGATCGCAATGAAAGAAATATTTTGCTCTGGCTTCATTTCTTTCTGATAGACTAGTTAAATTGCGTTTTTTTCTTTTTTTTTACCCTGGGATTCTCGTTGTTAGTTTTTGTAAAAATAACTACGTGAAAATTATCTTGCTCTGTCAGTTCTGCAAGTATTTCTTAGTAATTATAATGAAAAAATTATGGAAAGATAAGGAAAAGAATATCCATTGTGTAAATGTTTTGTTAAGCTTCAGAGTAGCCTGTGTGTGTGTGTGTGTGTGTGTGTGTGTGTGTGTGTGTGTGTGTGTGTGTGTGTGTGTGTGTGTGTGTGTGTGTGTGTGTGTGTGTGTGTGTTTGGATTATTATCATTGCTCTTCTTCTAACAATTTTCATTTACAGTTTTTTTTTTTTTTCTAACATCGTGTTCAGTGAATATTATATCATGTTCGGACTATATTTGCTTCAGGTTCAGAACATAGATTACAAGAAATAAAATCATATTCGTATTAGTACTTCATACCATATAAAGGATTCATAAGAACATGAAGAAAAAAATGAAGTCCAGTCAGCACTCTTCAGTAAATATTGGGCGACTTTTTTTTACTTGTGTTATGATCAACTAACCATCACATGCAAGGAAAGCTGTAAAAAGCCACCTGGGCTATGTGTGTGTGTGTGTGTGTGTGTGTGTGTGTGTGTGTGTAAAAGCCTACATACCTACATTCATCTCCCATGAATCTACAACAGGGGTTCTCAATCTTTTTATCGTTAAGAACCCACTGAGTTATAAGATCATCTACCCGAACCCCCAATATTATCACATGGAACATGGAATTCAATATGCAATGGTACTGCATAGGATCTTATTAAATCAGCCATCTTCTTATGAACCCACTGGGGTTTCGCGCTGTCAGGATGGCCACTGTCCATGAGCTAACATCATTAGGTCTCTATGACGCTGAAGACGTCTATGCAGAACGGTTTGGTTGGCAATAGACAATCTCATTATCAAACTTTGATTTCTAAATTATGAAAATAAACTCATTTACGGGGCTTCATATGTTCATGGTGTCTTGTAGTCTACTTACTAACCTAGAAGGAAAGAAAATATCATTCTAACTTCGAGTTATCAATTGAGGAAGAAGTAATTTTGTCCCAGGAATAGAGCTAGATGGTATATAAAAAAAAACACAATGCATAGTTATAACCTAACTCTACTATTATAGCGTTTTTGTCGTAGATACATGTTTAAAAATACTTTACCTATCTTGATATCTCCTTATGTGACAGAAGAATATCCAAAAATATACGATATGCAGTTGACCATCTTTTCTGTGAAATATTACGATATCTGTTGAATCTGGCAACTTTAACGGGAGTTTGGGTCCTCTCCTAGTGTTTCCTTATATTTGAAACATTGATATTTACACGTCATTGTGATCAGGGAAATAAAGGAAACTAAGTTTGTTTTTTTTCTAAGAGCATAAAATAAAAAATAAAAATTATGTCTACAGGTGGCAGTTTATGTATAAGACAAGCAAACCTGTGTGCACTCATCCACTCTATCCAGAAGCTTAACTAATTTTCAAAAGTTCCCCAATAGTTACACAACTACCATTGGTCTACTGTTTCTATCCAGTTATCTACAAACACGTACACATTCACGGCAGCAACATGCAAAGTACACTAAATACTCCGGAGCAAAGCTGCCTCACCTTGTTTCATTAATCAGCTAACTCTTGCACACTTTCAGACCAAAGCTATTTTTCATTTACCATCGACGATTTTATATTCGAATCAAAATTTAAACGACGATTGAGAACTTTCGGCCTAAAGTTGTTGAGGGCCGTGACGGCCTTGGGCGCCGCACGGGGGAAGGAGGTGGCTGTTGGGTCCGGCCTGGGGCCCAAGGCAGGAACTGGCTGCAGGTCCTGCTTTTCCTTGGTGGCCTCAAGCTTCACTACTAGTCGTCCACTTGCAGCGCCTCACACTAGGCAAGGGTCGCCATAAGCAAGAGATCAATGTCTACCACTCACCAGATGGTGCCGTGAGGGGCCCTAAAGGGGTGATAAGGGCTCCTTGCATAGATTCTGGTGGTGAGTGGTGTGTACGGGTCCCCTGCTTATAATGACACCGGGCTGAACAACTCGCCATGAACGAGGGCACGCTGTGCGCCATGAGCCAGGCACTGACAGTACCAGTGGTCCTTTACGTTAGGTTAGGTTAGGTTAGGTTAGGTAAAAAGGACTCACTTCATGACAGTGTTTGGGGAGTGGTGTGTGGCGGGTCATTGCTCATGGCGACCCGTGTGAGGCATTGCAAGGTTGCATCGTCACTGCTCTCATAACCACGGGACTGGGGTTGACCCTTTCGGGGTGAAAAGTTTCGTCCCAGTACCTGTGTAGGTAATAATACTTTGAATCGTTTCGCCATCGCCATCGCCGCACCGTTAGCCTCGATAAACGGATCGTTATCCTCGACAAACACATCTTTACCGTGGACACAAGAATCGCAACCTGTCGTGGAATCCCATTGTTAACGTGGACTCATTTTCCTTTGCGGCTTCAAGCTCACTGGTTGTCGTCAACTTGCAGCGCCTCACACTAGGCAAGGGGTCGCCTTAAGCAGTCTGCCGTGTCTACCGTCCACCAGATGATGCCGTGAGGGGCCTTTAAAGGGGTGATAAGGGCTCCTTGCATAGAGTCTGGTGGTGAGTGGTGTGTACGGGACCTCTGCTTATAATGACACCGTGCTGAACAACTCGCCATGAACGAGGGCACGCTGTGCGCCATGCACCAGGCACTGACAATACCAGTGGTCCTTTACGGGGTGAAAAGGACTCACTGATAGTGTTTGGAAGTGGTATGTGGCGGGTCATTGCTCATGGCTACCCGTGTGAGGCGCAGTGAGGTGGCAGCGTCACTCTCCTCGCACTCACGGGTCTGGGGTGAACCCTTACGGGGTGAAAGGGTTCGTCTCAGTACCTGTGTAGGCAAGTGAAGTTCAATTGCGTCGCAGTGAGGTGGCAGCGCCACTCTCCTCGCACCTAAGTGTGTGGGGTGGATCCTTACGGGGTGAAAGGGTTCATCCCACTACCGATGTAGGCAAGTGAACTTCAATTGCGGCGCAGGAAGGTGGCAGCGTCACTCTGCTCGCACCCAAGGGTCTGGGGTGGACACTTACGGGGTGAAAGTGATCGTCCCAGTACCTGTGTAGGCAAGTGGACTTCAATATTGTGTCGTGAAATCGCATTGTGAGAACTGGAACCGCATCGACATCGTGGAAACCCGCATCATTACCGTGGAAACTGGAATTGCATCTTGATCGTGGAAACTCGGATTATTATCGTGGAAACTGGAATGACATCTTTATTGTGGCATGGCATCTTAATTTGGAAACTCGCATCGCTATCGAGGAAACTGGAATGGCATTGTAATCTTGGAAACTCTGAGCGCTATCGAGGAATCTGGAATCACATCTTATCATACACAGTTATCGTGGAAGCTCTCGTGATCGTCGTTCGTTTCGTTATCTCTGAATTACTTAATTAGTCTTGGTATTATTCTTAGCCTCCGTAATAATAGAGATGTTGGTCATTTTTATCTTATCTCTTTTACTGTATTTTTTCTCAGGGTATAGTTTAGTGTTCTTCAACCTTTTCTAAGTTTGTGCACCTTTTCGAGAAGCAAGGAGGACTATAAAAGAAATGCATCAATATTTGTAATTTTCCCTACTTTAAGACCGAAAATCGATAGATAACATTATTGTATATCTACCTGAAGCTATAGTTTTCGGTCCTAAACAGTCGCTATATAGTGCGAAATGTACTATAACAAAATGCCACATCTCAAACACATCAGGCCCGTGTTCCGTCTGAATGTAATATATTACTATTGTGAATAAATCGTAATACTTTGATTAATGTCAATAGGAGAGGACCCAAACTGTCACATTTTCAGTGTTCGCAGGTTGGTTTAATTCAGGAGTGGGTCAGTATCGTCTCGCTGTACAGAGTAGTCGTCTCTAAACACTGTATTACGATGTATCTATTGATTTGCCATGCTTTTACTCCTTCCAGTATTTTTCTGTTCTTATTCTACCTTTGTACTTCTTTATAGTTACTTGAGTTTATACGACTAACATCATAATATAGAGCAAAACATAATTGTCTGGTGTACCAAGATCTTTAATTTCTAGAGACTTAAATACAGCACGGAACCTTAACACACATTTCACCTCGCTTCTGCACAGGTTAATTCTTCACAAGGAATGAGTAGAGCAATATTTGTTCGGTTTTCTTTATGAGAAAAAAGAAAATTAGCGGCCGAAACAGAAATAGTCCGAGGGTGCTGTAGTGTTTTCATCACCGTGTTCCTAAGCTCTGTCTTGCCATAGCCTGAACATGGTATTCAGTTCAGTTCAGTTGATAGGCGGAAGTGTAGCCTGGATATCGGCACTTCCTGATGTCTTTTGGTTTGTCTGGGTCTGTAGCTGTAATTAATTATTATTTAAGCTTTTTACTTAATGTTCTCTTATTTCCCAAGAATTATATATTATTACATTTTCTTCTATACTAGATTTTTCAAAAAGTATTTTTCCAATGAAGTGTTCTTCATTTTTTGGGTAAGGACGCTGCCAATTGGGGTGTTTAGATCTTTCATTGGTGTAGGCTGGACAATGTAAGAGGAAATGTTTATGCCTTTAGACTATAGACTTCTACAAAGTCAACAATCAGGTTTATTCATAAATTTAATCTTTAATAGCTCCTTTCTCATTAAACAATAACAGCCTGATTACTGAAGCTGTTTCAGTCATCCACAGCTCTAATTGCTAACTAATTCCTTGTATATATTTATATATATATATATATATATATATATATATATATATATATATATATATATATATATATATATATATATATATATATATATATATATATATATATATATATATATATATATATATATATATATATATATATATATATATATATATATATATATATATATAATAAAAATAAATAAATAAATAAAAAATAAATAAATAAATAAATATACAAAACAAAAGGAACAGAAAGTAAAAATGTAAAGCCATACAAGTAACTCGCTAAGAAATTCCCTTTGTTCACTGGTCAATACTTCTCACTTCTCAATGGAAGCAAAAAATGGGTAAGCGCACTCCTATAAATCCACTATCTTGTCGGGTTTATTCTCACCTCTTTCGCGGGGCGTCCTTGAAACACTAATATCGGACGAGTGGTTACAGCTGCCCCTGAATGTTTAACAGGCTGCGTGCGGAGACGTATGCCTCTGAGGGAATCGAGAGAGAGAGAGAGAGAGAGAGAGAGAGAGAGAGAGAGAGAGAGAGAGAGAGAGAGAGAGAGAGAGAGAGAGAGAGAGAGAGAGAGAGAGAGAGAGAGAGAGAGAGAGAGAGAGAGAGAGAGAGAGAGAGAGAGAGAGAGAGAGAGAGAGAGAGAGAGAGAAGGAGGAGGAAATATGGAAAATGGATATATATATATATATATATATATATATATATATATATATATATATATATATATATATATATATATATATATATATATATATATATCAATATATATATATATATATATATATATATATATATATATATATATATATATATATATATATATATATATATATATATATATATATATATATATATATATATATATATATATATATATATATATATATATATATATATTGATAGGCTGATACTTCACTTATCACAAATTATAAACACACACACACACACACACACACACACACACACACACACACACACACACACACACACACACACACACACACACACCTAACACATCCGTCATAAAGTTCAGGTTTTTTCCCCACTCGTACCATTTACAGCTTTTTTCTCCTCCCACAAGGCTTCCGTGCGTCCCTCCCTCGACTCGTGCATTATGAAGGCAGCGAAGAGGGAACAAGCTTGGCCAGAGGGGATGATGAAACGTTAACAGGGTGAGAGAGACAGGGGCAGGAGGCAGCGGGATGTGAGACACAGGTTACAGTAGTGGTGGTGGTGATGGCGGTGGTGGTGGTAGTTCAACCGGAGAAGGAGGAGGAGGAGGTCAGGTAAAGGTGAGAAGGAATTAATTTTCGAGACCAAGCAGATCAGCCAGAAAGGCCGCCTCATGTCAGGTTGGGTTGTGGTCTGGTCTCTGTCATTCTCTACCCCCATGACACACACACGCACACACATACACATACACACACACACACACTATTCTTTGCCCTGACGTGAGGCGTGGAGTGAAGAACCTGAATCTTAAGACAGGGGGACGTGAGGCGCGCGGTACATTTTTCATTGGGACAAAGCTGAAATGACTCAGAATACCTGTGCAGATATAATTCACGTTGTGGTAGGAATGAGATAAACTTTGTTTATCAGGACACGGCACAAAATAACTTCTTAAATAACTTCTAATTATGATTATGTAATTGCAATTACTACCTAAATAACAAAGGTGTGAGTATATCTCCTTTGACAAGCTCCTGAAACTGAAATTACCACAATAACAATAATGAGAATACCTAATTCCTAATGAGTGACGCTAAAATAATTAACTTAATAATTGCAATAATAACTACCATAATAATTACACTTTCCTGATAAATTCTGGAACTCCCTGCCTGTTTCTGTATTTCCACCTTTCTTTAAGACGAACTCTTTCAAGAGGGATGTTTCAATACACTTTCCGTCTGCCTTTGGCTGACGCTTTGGTCTCTGCACGAGTTTTTATTGTAATCTTTGTTTCCCTTGTCAGCGCCATTCTTACAGAAAAAAGTAATTTTCCCTCGACACACCTCTATAATAACTTGGAATAACTATCACAAAATGGAGCAGCACTGCTGTAACGCAAAATGTCTCATGGAATAGCCACTTGAATAACAATGGTGAGAATAACTTTTCTGTGATTTGTCGATATTATAACTTGGAGTATCCACAGTAAGAGGAAAGCAGAGACTAACTTTTTAAAGGAGCACGACTAAAATAACAAATAAATCCTGGAATAACTACGTAGCTGCCGGAAAAGCAACATGAGACAAGCTAGGTATGTGCAGATCACAAACAGAATATTAATCAGTCAGATTCAGGTATCCAAGTATTTGTCATTGCAGAATTAGCACAGCATCTGATTTGGCATTCGGTGATTACTTGTGAGAATTCCGTCTCGAGCATTACAAGCTGCACCGGTTCACTTGCGGCAATATCAACTCCAATAATGCACGCCTTACTGGTTATTTGTGGCAAGTGCGCATCGAGTCTTATAAGGAAGTTACCGTTGGAGGTTATGGAGTCATCTTAGAGTTTTCTTACAAGACTCCAGCAATTTTTGAGCGAATTATTCTTTGTTCTTACATAAAGGTTATTTTCAAAAGCCGGTAAAATAATGTGTCTGCTTCGTATACGTGATATGTGCAATATCGATGCATAATATTGTCATTTATGCCACCTAGGTAAAATTATCTCCATTACTTTTGTTTCTTCATCTTTCCTTCTTTTATTTCAAACCTGAAGGCACCACTGCCCCCGCATCTATTTCTAAAACAGAACTCCTACCTCAAAGCTTTGCTGAAAACTTGAATGATTCAGGACCTGTTCCTCCCACTCCTTCACCCTCTCACTACTTCATACTACCCATTAAGATCCTTCGCAGTGATGTTTTCCATGTTCTCGCTAGCCTGAACCCTCGGAAGGCTTATGGGCCTGATTGGGTTCCTCCTATTGTTCTTAGTAACTGTGTCTTCAAGCTTCCACCTAGCCTAATCAAACTCTTTCGACTCTGCCTATCAACATCTACCCTTCCTTCTTACTGAAAGTTTGCCTACATTCAGCCTGTACTTTGAAAGGGGGACTGTTCTAATCCCTTAAACTAACCTCCTATTGCTATAAATTCGTCCCCAATTAAAGCTCTTTAACCCATCTTCAATAGGAATATTTTTAACATCTATCATTTCACAACCTTCGATCTGACCGCCAGTTTGGGTTCCGTCAAGGCCATCCAACTGATGACCCTCTGATTTTCCTTACTGAATCTTGGTTATCTCTTCTAGAGAATTTGGTGAAATTTATGTTTTTGCCTTGGACATACCAAAAGCTTTTAACAGAGTCTGGCACAAAACTTTGATATCCAAGATATCCTCCTATGGCTGTAATTAAACCAGCAAGGATCATAAAGATAAATAAATAAATACTACTGAAAACCAAAAACTTCAACTAGACTTTATTGTGAGTAGCCAAGGAGAGATCCTGAAATGTTCGAGAAAGCGAACCTTGTCGTTTTATTCCCATGTCCTCCCAAACCAGGGAGACACGTGTTCTTTGTTCATTTCTGCATTACCCATAGGCTGATGGTGGAGCGGAACACCTGCCTGTTCGTCAATGTACATATAGAATTAGGCCGCGTCAGTGAGGTGAGGGAGACAAAAAAAAAAAAAAAAAAAAAAAAAAAAAAAAAAAAAAGCGTGTTTCAGCCTGTCTTTCATCTCTTAATTTCTAATGGAATGGAAAAGATATGTGATGAAGAATTCAAGGCCACTAAGTCTGACTGGAGATTGAGTGTTTGTCCGTCTGTCTATCAAACTACTCTCGTACATAACCCATTTGCACCACCACCACCACCACCACCAAAACTTATACAAAACGACGAAATCTCCACTTTCAATTTAAATACCAAATGAACCTCCTCAAGCAACACGCAGCTCACAAAACACGATGAGACATGATATTATCCTAAACGTACACACACACACACACACACACACACACACACACACACACACACACACACACACACATATCTGCATGCCTCACATCTCATTCCCCACACGCATAGCCAATGTGTGCGTGCGTGCGTGCGTGCGTGCGTGCGTGTGTGTGTGTGTGTGTGTGTGTGTGTGTGTGTGTGTGTGTGTGTGTGTGTGTGTGTGTGTGTGTGTGTGTGTTTGTGTGTGTGTGTGTATTGTATCTCTGAACCACACAATATTTTATTCCTGGAAAGAAAGCTGATAGTTTCTTTACTGTTAAGCGATCCAGACAGCGACCAGAGGTGGCCAACTCCATCTCAGACTAAATCAATAATTCAAGCAGAGTTCATATGCCTGAGTGGTTGGATAAGTTGAGAAACGCGAACTGCTGTTGTCTGCCTTGCTCTCAGCTGCTGTGACGCCCGTACACGCTCTAGCAAAGTTGTTAGAGGGAGTTGTGGTGTGGTGAAGTTAAGTAAATCCCCGATCTCTGGATGGACTTGCTGTGGTGAGAATCGTCCCGGTAAACGCTATTATATTCTTTTTCAAGAGTTGTGTGTGTGTGTGTGTGTGTGTGTGTGTGTGTGTGTGTGTGTGTGTGTGTGTGTGTGTGTGTGTGTGTGTGTGTGTGTGTGTGTGTGTGTGTGTGTGTGTGTGTTGTGTGGGGGGTTTATCGTGGCTAGTCTCTTGAAATGATATGATGTCTATTATTTGAATGACTGATTGACTCACTGACACACTGATTGGCTAAGTGACTGAATGAGTGAGTGATAATTCTCTCTCTCTCTCTCTCTCTCTCTCTCTCTCTCTCTCTCTCTCTCTCTCTCTCTCTCTCTCCACACATCTATCCAAACGTACACACACACACACACACACACACACACACACACACACGAGGCAGATGATCCTTGACACTCCACACTCGTGCATCCCAAAAAGTTGTGGAGTCCCCGGGATGTTAACACGACTTGAGCACAACACTTGCAGTGGTTGAGTGATGGTGGTCCGGCCTGACCAGTGATGCTTTTTTACTTTACTTATCTGTCAGTTACTCTAAAACAGCCTGATCTATCCGTACCGTGGATTGAGTGGAATGACTTATCCTCAAATACTAAGACATAAAGAGTAAAAGATAATGTTAGGTAGAACATAAGGGAGGCTGCAAGAATTATTAATCCTATACACGTGGCAGTTCCTCTATGAATCATGTCTACATATTTCCACCTATTATCTTCATTCATAAATTTGTCTAATCTTCGTTTAAAGCCTCCTTATGACTCAGCACTAAAAACCTGATTACTAAGTATCTTTCATTCATCTACCACTCTATTTGGAAACCAATTCCTACCTATTCATTTTTAAAATTTATTTTTTATAGCTTAAAGTAATTATTATTATCGTATCTCGATTGATAGCACTGAGAATTTTGTTTATGTCATCCTTGTTACACGATACACAAAACGTGTACAATAACTGTGTTCTACTAAATAAGACTCAGTTCAGGGTAAAAGGAACGTCAGTGAAGCAAATGTGTGTTTAGAGTGAGGTGTCAGTTATCTCTTGTTATCTTGATGAGAGATGCAGGCAACACGCTCTTGTGCCTCACTAACAAACAAACAAACACACACACACACACACACACACACACACACACACACACACACACACACACACA
>NC_059271.1:12303395-12305895 GCF_017591435.1 Portunus trituberculatus | reverse complement strand
CTAGAGCCCTCCATGCGAACCCTCCACTCCCTCTTCAATCGTCCAGTATCTTTCCCCCTCCCTTAGTCTCCTCACTCGTATCTTCCCCCTCTTCCTAGTTCCCCATCAAGTATCCATCCTATCTTTCCTCTCTCTGCCTTCCTCTGTTGTCTGGCATGAGTATCTCCTTGTTTTGTCTTCAGTCTTCTATCTTATATTATTTCCTGTTTTAATTCTTAATTCTCCCTATTTTGACTTCCATCTACCGCCTCCTGAGTTCATCTTCTTTGCCATAGTTATTTGCTTTCTAACTTTCTTATATAATTTGCTCTAAATCTATTCTATAATTCACCTTTAATTCTAACTCAAGAAAATCCTTCATACTTGCTTTTCTCTCCCTCCTTTTTTTTTTCTCTAGACTATAAATTTATTCTTTCTTCTAACATTTCAACCTTATTTCCTTTTTTTTTCTCCTTTTAGCTATCAACCATTTTTTTTTTTTCGCTTTTTCTCCTCCACTCTTACCTTTCCCATTTTCAATCTTCCCTTTCAACTCACAACCATACTTTCCCCTCCACTTTTCTCTTTATCCCTTCTAGATCCACCTTCCTCCTTCCTGTACAGCTAACAACATTTTCTTTCCTTTATACCCATCTTCTCTTCCTTTCCTCCCATCCTTGTGAATTATCCTGTAATCCTACAACCCTCACCTTCATTTCTTCTTCAACTTCTTCCAACTTTATCCTCTCCTTTCCTCCCCTCACCTCTCACCTCATCTCCCCTTTCTTTTTTTTCTCTCATCTACCCGCTCTCTCTCTCTCTCTCTCTCTCTCTCTCTCTCTCTCTCTCTCTCTCTCTCTCTCCCTCCAATCGCATGTTAGTTTTTTTCCTCCATCCCTTCCTCCTTCCTCTTCCTCCCTCTCGCCCATCTCCTTATTTTCTTTAAACTCCCCTCCTTCCTTCCCTCCCTTCTTTTCCTTCCACACCTCTGAACTCCTCTTCATCCCTCACTCCTATCTGCACTCCTTCCTTTCCTGAAATGGAGCAGACAGGCAAACAAACAGACGGAGAGACAGATAAATAGACAGATAAGCAGATAAGCTGAAAACAGAGAAGCGGAGAGACAGGCAAACAGACAGATATGCAGAGACATAGACAGAAAGGCTGAAACCATACACATAACGACAAAAAGACAGACACTGATACACCGCTCCACAAATAAACAGACAATATAAACATAAATAGTGCACAGACAGACAGGCAGACAGACATACAAGGACAGACAAACAGAGGGATAAGCAAAACCTATTATGTTTTCCGAGTATTTCTAGTATTTTCTTTTCCTGATGAGGTAGCGCGGTCTCAGCATTTAGTTTAATAACACAGGGACACAGGTGCAGTCTATCCTGAGGTATGTAAGAGGAATGTAAGAATAAGTACGTGTTATATAGGAGAAACACTAAACAAAATGAGAAAGACTACTGCTTTCATAATACAAGTTTAGTCTATTCTGGATGGTGTAAAAGAAATGTGGGAATTATACTGAGGGAAGTATAAGTGTGGTCTGCCCTTCGCTATGTGACAAGAATCTAGGAAAAAGTATCATACAGAAGAAAGACTTAACAAAATGATATAGAGCACTGCTTTAATAATACAAGTCTAGTCTACCCTTGGCTGTGTAAGAGGATTGTGAGAATTATAGTAAGAATTATACGGAAGGGAAATAAACAACGAGATGAACAGAAAAACATGGAGTGGACAAAAAAGAAAGAGAAGAACACAGTTGGAAAAATCTCATGGATGGGTTTTTTTAACATATTTATTTTCTTATCACGACCAAAATTTACCTTTATTTGTTCACAGAGAAAACCAGAAAAAAAAGAATGAACACAGAATGAAATAGAAAGTAAGAAAAAAATAAAATGAAATGCAGTTTAAAAGAAATCTTAAATGTTCTTAAGATGTAAGATATGTGAATTTCTCTCTCTCTCTCTCTCTCTCTCTCTCTCTCTCTCTCTCTCTCTCTCTCTCTCTCTCTCTCTCTCTCTCTCTCTCACATGCATGCACACACGCACAGATACCAAAGGGAGGAGGCAATCAAGAGGATGCAAAAAGTCTCACACAAACTAATAGGTAAACAGACCTTGTTGGCATGTGCAGAAGAGGAGGGAATACGAGGAGATACACACACACACACACACACACACACACACACACACACACACACACTCTCTCTCTCTCTCTCTCTCTCTCTCTCTCTCTCTCTCTCTCTCTCTCTCTCTCTCTCTCTCTCATTGACCACAAGATCCATCCCATTTTCTCCCCTACTTTTTCCTCCTTAATCACTGTCTTTACCAAATCCTCTTGTTCAATTTCCCTCTCTCTTCTCCCTTCTATCTCTTTCTCTCTCTCTCTCTCTCTCTCTCTCTCTCTCTCTCTCTCTCTCTCTCTCTCTCTCTCTCTCTCTCTCTCTCTCTCTCTCTCTCTCTCTCTCTCTCTCTCTCTCTCACCTTTACAGTCG
>NC_059271.1:12263395-12298395 GCF_017591435.1 Portunus trituberculatus | reverse complement strand
TAGTGTTCCTCGTTCATTTTAAGCCGCAATCTGAGTAAAAGGTGAATGGCAAAATAGAGTCAATTTTCTCTTCTCTTGTTCTCTCTTTTTTTCTATTTTTTTCGCCCACCCATTAGATGATGACTGAAAAATAGACCACAGATTTCTTTGACTCATATTTTTGCATTTCTTTTCACTCCCTGACTAATGGTTGAATATTTTACCCTCTTTATAGACACGAAAATTCTCTCTCTCTCTCTCTCTCTCTCTCTCTCTCTCTCTCTCTCTCTCTCTCTCTCTCTCTCTCTCTCTCTCTCTCTCTCTCTCTCTCTCTCTCTCTCTCTCTCTCTCTCTCTCAATTGCGTTTTTTTTTTCCTTATCTTTCTGTATGTTCTTATTTTACTGAACGAGGAAAAATGTATCGCTAGAAAACCTGGTGTGTGTGTGTGTGTGTGTGTGTGTGTGTGTGTGTGTGTGTGTGTGTGTGTGTGTGTGTGTGTGTGTGTGTGTGTGTGTGTGTGTGTGTGTGTGTGTGTGTGTGTGTGTGTGTGTGTGTGTGTGTGAAGTAAGATTCAATTAGCCGTGTTTACGCAATACTTCTATCCACCTTCCCAGCATCTGGCGTGGAGTGTTTACCTGGCTACCGCGGTGATTACAGTTCCCGTGCACCTGTAGATTATTTATACCAATGCTCAATTTATTTTATCCTGTTTTGCTTTTTTTCATATCCTTTTTTTTTCTCGCCTCCACTCCGTCCGCCACGTGCTGCGTTGAAGAAGATAGATGAAAGGTTGAGTGCAGTAGTAGTAGTAGTAGTAGTAGTAGTAGTAGTAGTAGTAGTAGTAGTAGTAGTAGTAGTAGTAGTAGTAGTAGTAGTAGTAGTAGTAGTAGTAGTAGTAGTAGTAGTAGTACAAGAAGAAGAAGAAGAAGAAGAAGAAGAAGAAGAAGAAGAAGAAGAAGAAGAAGAAGAAGAAGAAGAAGAAGAAGAAGAAGAAGAAGAAGAAGAAGAAGAAGAAGAAGAAGAAGAAGAAGAACAACAAGAACAAGAAGAAGAAGAAGAAGAAGAAGAAGAAGAAGAAAAAAAGAAGCATAAGAAGAAGAAACAAAAAAAGAAGAAAGAGATGAAGACAATAACATTGACGATAACAATAACAGCAACGATAACAATAACAACAACAACTACTACTACTACTACTACTACTACTACTACTACTACTACTACTACTACTACTACTACTACTACTACTACTACTACTACTACTACTACTACTACTACTACTACTACTACAATAATAATAACAACAAGTAGCAGCAGGAAAACCAGTGGTATTAGCTGTAGAAGTAGTAGTAGAAGCAGTAGAAAAGATATTATTGTTGCTATACTACTGTTGTTGTTGTTATCATGGTGGTGGTGGTGGTGGTGGTGGTGGTGGTGGTGGTGGTGGTGGTGGTGGTGGTGGTGGTGGTGGTGGTGGTGGGATAAACACACAAATTGGGTTGGAGGGGGAGAGGAGGGACTAACAATTATATAGAGTCAATATAAAGCAATAACATAAATCAAACAACAGCAAAGCCTCTACTATTACCAGTTATAATAAAAGAAAAGGCTCGCCCATTAGAGGCTATAAAGGTAATGGAGGGATACTGTGGGGTAGTCGTACCTTAAATAACCAAATGAATAGAAATTAGTGCACCAGAAAAATACACAGAATAGTGGTGGTGGTGGTGGTGGTGGTGGTGGTGGTGATGGTAGCAGTAGCAGTAGCAATAGCAGTAGCAGCAGCAGCAGCAGCAGCAGCAGCAGCAGCAGCAGCAGCACTAGCGGCAGTGGTTCTCCTCACAACTACTTTGGAGAGAGAAAATAATAAAAATCTAAAAAAAAAAAAAAAAAACATAAGAATATATAAGGGAAGAGACAGCAACAACAAAAAAAACACAACAAAAACAATAACAACAACAACAATAATAACAACAACAACAATAATAACAACAACAACAACAATAACAACAAGCACAACATGAAAATACAAAAAGAGAAAGGAACAGAGAAAAGAGCGAGAAAAAAAAAAATATGGAGGAAAGAAAAAAGAGGGAGGGATGGAGGGAGGAAGGAGGGGGGGAGGAAAGTAGGTAAAGTGTTGATGGAGTTACCTCGGAGTCTGAAGGAAAATTCATAACGTGAGATGGAGAGAGACGAGGAGAAATGAGTTTACGAGAGAGAGAGAGAGAGAGAGAGAGAGAGAGAGAGAGAGAGAGAGAGAGAGAGAGAGAGAGAGAGAGAGAGAGAGAGAGAGAGAGAGAGAGAGAGAGAGAGAGAGAGAGAGAGACTAACAACCACCACCACCACGCCGTTTCACCAAATAGTTCATTAAGGAAAAACGAGAGAAAATAAACTCACACCTTTAATCCACTTCTATTTCTTTCCCCCTTCACTTTCCCCTCTCCCTCCATTCCCTTCTGTATCCCCTCCTCCCCTCCATTCTTCTCCCCAAACCCTTTTCCCCTTCTCCGATCCATTTTCCCTATCTACTTTCTTCTATTTTCAACCTTATCCCATCTTTCCCTTCCCTTTCTCCTCTGTTATCCCTTTCTTCTTCAATTTATTCTCCTTTCTCATTTATTTCTTTTTTTCTCGTTTCCATTAATATTCTCATCCTTCCATCTATTCTTTACCCATTTTCATCCCAATCTCTCTCTCTCTCTCTCTCTCTCTCTCTCTCTCTCTCTCTCTCTCTCTCTCTCTCTCTCTCTCTCTCTCTCTCTCTCTCTCTGCTCCTTTCGTGACAAAGCGTCCTAGAGGAAGAGCGGCCCCCAATACTGATCACTCCCCTTGATTGAACGATAAAATCAAGAGTCTAAATCCTTGCTAGACATGAGGGAAAGAGGAAGAGGAGGGGGAAAATAGGGAATGACGGGATGAAGGTAAGAACAGAGGAGAAGGGAAATCTGGAGGGTGGAGGAAAATGGGGAAGAGAAAGATGAGCTAATGGGAGATGAGAGAAAGGAAAAAATAAGGAGAAAAGAGTATAAAAAAGGTGATAGGATGAGAAAATATTGCGGGAGAAGAAGAGGGAAGAGAAGGATGGGTAAATGGGAAAGATGAGAATGGCTAAAGAGAAGAAGAGAAGGACTGCTAAATAGGAAAGGAGAAAAGAATAGTGGAAGTGACGGGAATGAAGAGAGGAGATAGGAGGAGGATGAATGAGAGATGTAGGATAATATGACAAAGTTGCAAAGGTATGGAAGGAAAAGAAAATGTGAAAGATGAAAGGATTAATGAAAGTGGAAAAGTAAAGAGGAAAGATGGTACAAAAGAGACGAAAGGAAAAGAATGAATACAGGAAAAGAAAGGGATAGAGTGGGATGGAGACAAATTGGAAAGAGGAGGAAAAGATAGAGAAAAGAAACAAGGAAATTGAAAAGAGGGAATGATAGGTAAATAGCGCAAAAAGGGAAATATTCAAATGAAAACACAAAAGGAAAAATTATCATATGGAGAGAGAGAGAGAGAGAGAGAGAGAGAGAGAGAGAGAGAGAGAGAGAGAGAGAGAGAGAGAGAGAGAGAGAGAGAGAGAGAGAGAGAGAGAGAGAGAGAGAGAGAGAGAGAGAGAGAGAGAGAGAGAGAGAGAGAGAGAGAGAGAGAGAGAGAGAGAGAGAGAGAGAGAATGATTAGATAAAAAAAAAAAAACATAAAATTGGCAGTTATGGAAGACCCTGCGGAGGTTTAATGAAGTGCCTGCTTTAATAAACTGTTCCAGAGATCTTTAGTGATACTACCAGATCAGGAGCAGACAGCAGTGAGGCTCTCCACTAAAACCTCCCTTATGCGCAGTTAAGAGAAAGGTAGAAACAGAAGACTAACAAGATTACAATTAAATAAATGAGAAAAATTGTAACAAACTACCAGATCTAGTGTACAGTTTAACGGAAGGACAGACGACAAAGTGGTTCGAGGACACAGTGAAAACAAATAGCAGGGAAGTTTGATTAGGTCCATTGAGAGTGACGAAATTATTATGATGCTGTGAAGCAAGTGTATACTGGAAACAATGAGGTAAGTGGAAACAGAGTGATAAATGAAATAAACTTCATAAATTAGGTTGTTAGTGTCAAGTGATTAGGGAGTTTTAAAGAAGATTAGAATATGGATATGGGGATCGATGGGGATGACAGGCTGAAACAGATAGGTATGTTTTATAACAAGGACTGCCACGTGTAGACCCGACGGTATCCTGCAGCTTTCCCTATTTCTGCTCTTGTGTATCCTCGTCGCTATTCAACTGAGATATTTTTCATTCCTTTATCCTCATATCACACGATTTTTCACTTTGCTACCTACTGAACCACTAGATAAATCACCTTCCCGAACATTCTATTCGAGTTTACGCCATTACCTTAAAAAGTGTTCCTCTAATGTTTTGTACCGTCAACTGAGGTATTGGAATTTGGTATTCATTTCAAAAAGTACCGGTGAAAGAAAGGATATTTAAGGGTAATCAGGAAGCATAATTCATTGAGCTCTCTATTCATAAGCCATTCAAAACTTAAGTATGGAAATGTGGTAAATTAGTGAAAGACAGAAGAGAACAAGATCATGATATTCAACTATTAAGTAGAGGCGTTTTCAGTAGCGTCACCGCAAGGCCAAACATGTTTGAGTTCACGCTGAACAGGACAGTGCTGAGGACACCGTCGGTGGTGCCAGACGACCGTGTCACTGTGATCTCAATCCCTGGGAGAAGTTATCGTACACATCAGTAGTCTGAGCCAGCACTGTGGTCAAAACGTAAACACAGCAGCATAGTGGAAGAGTTTGGAGATTTATTCCTTGATGGGGAGTATTATAGGTCACCAGTGTTTCATCATTTGTATATGCCGAGGGCCGAGCAGCGCAATACTCATAAAAAAACAACAGGTCTTCAGTCCTGGAAGTGGTTTGATCTACGCGGGCTTGTTTTGAAGGTGTTCCATTGTAGATGTATGGCTGCGGTTTTCTGACGCCTATACAATTGAATTACGTCAATAATTAGCAGATAATCTATTTTACCATCATTCATTACTTTATGATATAAGGATTTGCAAAAATATTATCATATTTTCACCTAATAATAGAAAAGTAACTCCATTATTGTATCGAAGTCACGACTAGAAGTATGGAATCGGACAACACCCACAACAAGGACGGATAGATGCGACATGTCACCAGCTACCACCAGCTCCTTAATTTATTTCACGCCGTATTTTTATATCGGTTCTCTCCAGTATGCCGCACAATATGTAAACGTAAATCTACATCTACAGTACCCACTTCTATGGCCTAACATACGTCTAACTATTCAATTTTATTCGAAATGTAACTCCTTCTTGATCTCATTCCATGAGGTTGATGGGGTTGCTCCACGCTGATTGGCTAAAAGCGTTTGCCAAACGAGAGCAAACGCTTTGGAAAGGCGTTTGCTCGCGTTTGCGAAAACTTGCTTCCGTTTGACTCCGTTTGCCCCAGCCGCGCCGCTACTGAAAACGCCTTAGAATCCACATGTGCACTGTCTATCAATAAGGTATCCAAAAATGAGGTCATGCAATCTGGTCTATTTTCAAAGGTGAAGTGAATTGCAGGAGAGAACATGATCGCAACATTCGTACGTGTGACTTTCATATTAAACCATAAAGTAAAACCTACTGTATCTATCAGTCATCCAACGAGGTATTGAATTGTTTTTTTTCTTTTTCTTTTAAGAGCGCCTGTGAATGATAGAAAAGAACAGATCACTAAGACATATCGTATCCTCTATCGATATTCCGGTCTCTGATTCCTGGGTATAATTCACCTTCACTTTCTAATAAATGTGTCCTGCCTAAAAGATGCCCGTGAGAGGCGTTGTTGTTGGCTCCTGGATAACTGAGGAACACTTACTTTGTGACGATGTGTATGTGTTTGCTGCTGGCTCATAAACAAAGTGGCCGTGGTCCAAAAGGTTTTAGGAATGAAGGAAAAAGATAAAGCTAAAATGTAAAGAATTGACAGAAGGGAGAATGACACGGAGCCAATAGTGAAACAAGGGAAGAATTGGATTATCAAATTAATCAATTGGGGTGAAGAGAGAGAGAGAGAGAGAGAGAGAGAGAGAGAGAGAGAGAGAGAGAGAGAGAGAGAGAGAGAGAGAGAGAGAGAGAGAGAGAGAGAGAGAGAGAATGGACGTAAACACGGCTAAATTAATCAAGGAAGATCCGCTCCTCTCAGCGGCAACACCTCTGCTCTGTCCTGGCGTAAGTTATTCAAATTCCGGTGACCTACACTACTGTCTTGCTGGCGAAACACTGCTGTCCCTGCTGCTGCTGGTGCTGCTGTTGTATACTACTACACTCGACCCTCGAAACAACGGACAAATGAGTGCACGACCCTGTCCGTAGATTGCAAAAGTCCGTTCTTTGCAAAAGTACGTAAAAAACTGTATAAAATGTACGTAAAATACATAAAATTTTCTAATTTTCGTATTAGTTCAAGCTTAGCAGCCACTGGAAGAGCTTTTCGATTACGCTTGACTGGTTTACTAGGTTTAGTAGGTATTTTGGATAGATTAAGCACTCGTGGGAAGGGTACAAATGCATAAAAAAGCCGTGGTAAGCACTGGACAATGTTCGCTGTTGGTTGAAAATGCACGGACTGAAGATCAAACATGGCGGCCAACAGCTGATGACGCGACCGACCCGCCACCTATTGGACAATAATTTGCCGGGAATGGACAATCGCGCACATTTTAATATTCGTCCGTAAATTGAACCGGACTCCAGAATTTGTCCGTAGTTTCCGAAATCCGTTGATGGGAGGTCCGTTGTTTCGAGGGTCGAGTGTACTTTTATTAATACTAATATTACTGCTACTGCTGCTGCTACTACTACTACTACTACTACTACTACTACTACTACTACTACTACTACTACTACTACTACTACGTACTACTGTTACTACTACTACTACTATTATTGCTGCTGCTGTTACTACTACTACTACTACTACTACTACTACTACTACTACTACTACTACTACTACTACAACTACTACCACTACTACTACTGTAGTAGTGGTAGTAGTTGTTACCATCCCTACAGCTGCTATCGCCCAACCAACCTGCTAATGATTATCTCTACAAAGAATATATAAGAATTACCTCTATTTACTAACCTTCATGACTCCAAGTAATCCCTTGTAATGTAATTGTAATAGTAGTAGTGTTTTTTTTTTCCTGCACCATGACACTAACTCCAGCGCAACCACTATTACGACTGGTGCTGCCTGTTATTGATCTGTGTAAGGGATGTGGACACCTAAGGACACGTCGTCTATCCTGGGTGAGCCTTCGTTGTCACGTACCGATGACTTCTATTAGTTAATCAGTAAGGGTAATTCTTATTTAATTTCAATAACGTACACATATTTTCATCTCTCATTACATTCTGTGTTTAGTCGCCTGTCCTTTCCTCTACCTTCACGTCAATTCCCTAACCCTCCTACTTATCGCAAGCTATGAATCTCCTTGACATAAATCACTATCACACACTCTTTGATAACGAAGCAGAGATGAATGATGCAAACTACTTAAGTCTGGAAATAGTTAACTCCATGCACATATTAATAAACATGGATAACATTTGTTAATATCATAACATCAGTTCATACAAATCAATACTTAGTATCAATTGTCAAATGAAAAACAAGACCTTTAAGCAAAAAACTATGACAATCTGATTTCTTTAGACCCCTGCCGAAGCTTGCTGATATTCTATGTCTGAGTGGCTCAAACCAAGCATTGTACCAGTAATGAAACTGAAGGCTTCAAATCGCACCACAGACACAGTTCTGACGGCTACGATGGTGTCGCAATGTACGTTAATGACAGCTTCCACTGTCTTTCTTAAAGAATACTGTTTAAATAATGAGAATATTGAATTATGCACAGTTGAAGCAATAATAGGTAGCTCCAGCTACATCAGCTTTTGCCCGTAATATCCCCATAATAAACACCACAAAGTAAATTAATTCAGTGACTTTCCGGAAAACCTACTCTCAGAAAACATTTCCACTCACAACAAAATCATCATTTTCAGAGATTTCAGCATTAATTTACAAGAACACAATGATCATCTATCAAAAATAATTTCCTACGCATACATCCTGCACCAAATGATTTTCTGATAGCAACTCCAGAGTTTGATAGGTTTGATAGTTTTTTTGTGGCTTGCTTTGTTTTCTTATATTTTTAACGATTACATGTTCTCGCTGCGTCCATGTTGCCAAAAGCTTGTATTCAAAAACACTTTGCTCTTTCAATGTGACTTTTTTTCAAAGGCTACGGAGATGTTTAGCCGGCTTCTCCAGATTTTTCTCCGGATAATAATGTAGAAACTTTGTTAATCTGCCACTAGAATCATAAAAACAAAAAACAAAAAATCCTGATAAACCTGTGCCTTCACACTCAAAAAAGTTTATAATGTAGTGAAAGCGTGATACTGAAGCGTTTCAGAATAATGTCTTAAGTCTTGGTCTCAGTACGTCGATATTATCAAGAGGCCACCGGTGCTTCCTTTAGCGTAGAGCCTCCACTCCCCGTCGCTGGCCAAGCATGTGATTACACCCTTATAGCACTATCTGTCCCTTTCCCAGCCTGCAGTACTGAAACATCAATTACCTCTTGATAATGCATTAACTGGAAAACACTAGGTCAATGTTTTAGATACCGGGCGAGATTTTCGACATTTCGAAACGACAATATCCTATTACAAATTCGTGAATATTCAAATCAGTACTGTGTTTTGCATTTTTTTTTCCAGCGGTACAAGTAGAGTTGATAAGATTAAATTAGACGAATGTGCTCCTACTCAGCATCTTGTAGCTACAGTTCACGATAGTAGAGCAAAAGAAACTTTCCTTTCTCAAAATACATCTCACTCTGAACTAGAAGGAAGTTTACATTTCATTTTTAATATAATCAACTTTACATGTACCGATGGAAAACAAAAAAAGGTTTGTTCTTCATGAAATGGGAACAAGGGCTGAATTGACGTACTAACCAATAAGCAATGCGATGGGCAGCAGTGGACCTCGCCTCTTGAGAAGTTGGCATCGGACGATAATAAGGTTTTAAAGAATATTCTGGGAAGCACAACATTGAGTT
This sequence comes from Portunus trituberculatus, assembly GCF_017591435.1. NCBI lineage: Eukaryota > Metazoa > Arthropoda > Malacostraca > Decapoda > Portunidae > Portunus > Portunus trituberculatus. The sequence goes on along the minus strand of NC_059271.1, from coordinate 12,289,243 downwards.
AAGAGTTATAAATTACTTGTACATATTGCCCTAACTTACATAAAATTTTGCATCTAATTTTGTGGAAGCCTCTCAGAAATACGAAACAGAAATATATATATTTCAATTTGAAGGAGATCCAAGGCCAGCAGGGCGAGACGGAGGTGTGTGGTGTGCAGTGGTGCCCCTCTCACAGGGCGCTAAGCCGTATACGCCTCCCTGCACATCTCACACTCGGTCTGTCCCGCGGCCTACATCCTCACGGTACTTAGGGAAACTCTTTGAGGACGCACCGATTCTCTTCAAAAGTTAAAACTGAGGGTTTGATGTTGAATACTATACGAAGACGATCAAAGCAACTTTTGCTTGCATCGAAAAACAGGAAGACTTCTGAATTTGTATTCGCGACTGTCAACAATCACTGGACCTTGATTTCTGCGTGCAGACAAGTGATGATGACATTGATGGTGAAAGAGGAGCGTGGTCGTGTCGCGATGAGGTGCATTACAAAAAAAAACCTCTCTGTTCCTATCCGTGGAAAACTCGGCGAAGAGAAAAACGAGAGAAGCGTGTCAGAACAAACAAGGAAAGCCGACGAGAATGAAAGAAATAAACCCGGAGAGAATTATAAAAATAACTTGCCCCACTTGTGAAAGATTATTATCGCAGGCACTTGACTGAAAGAAGGAAGGAAAGACTTACATAAAAGGAAATGATGCCAAAGAAACGCAGAGAGGAAGAAGATATCAAAGCATTGCACAAAGGATATAAAGTCTAAACATTTGAAGCCTGCACGTCTCTCTCTCTCTCTCTCTCTCTCTCTCTCTCTCTCTCTCTCTCTCTCTCTCTCTCTCTCTCTCGTGCCACTACCACCATCGTAGCTGCAACCACCACCACTACCACCCCAATCACCACAACAACAACAACCAAGAACAAAGATACTACCATCAACAACAAAATGAAAAAAAAAAAAAAAAAAAAACTCACTCTAACACTTAACACATTCTACGAAACAGATATACTACACTTTCTTTTCCGCCTCCTCCTCCGCCTCCACTTCCTCTTCCTCCGTCTCCGTCTCCTGCCCTTCCTCTTACGGCTGATATAATGCAATCTCCTTCAGGTCAGCGGCTTAAGAGTTCAAAGGACGAATGTCTGCTAAACGTACGCTAGTCTGTGTCTCCCCTCGATCTGATGGCGGCGAGGACACAGAATGCAGCACATGCTTCTTCCTTCCCCTTACATTGTTGATTAGCACCCATGTGTGTGTGTGTGTGTGTGTGTGTGTGTGTGTGTGTGTGTGTGTGTGTGTGTGTGTGTGTGTGTGTGTGGGTAGGTGAGGGTGAGTATGGGTCTCTCTCTCTCTCTCTCTCTCTCTCTCTCTCTCTCTCTCTCTCTCTCTCTCTCTAACCAGTGACTCTATTTACCTCAGGATTATACAGGACCCCGCCGCTTCATTAACTTAATCGAAAATTAATCATGCATGCTGTTGCTGTTGCTGCTGCTGCTGCTGCTAGTGATGATGATGACGATGATGACACACACACACACACACACACACACACACACACACGGCCCGCTAGCTCAGTGGTTAGAGCTCTGGCTTCACAAGCCAGAGGACCGGGGTTCGATTCCCCGGCCGGGTGGAGATATTTGGGTGTGTCTCCTTTCACGTGTAGCCCCTGTTCACCTAGCAGTGAGTAGGTACGGGATGTAAATCGAGTTGTGACCTTGTTGTCCCGGTGTGTGGTGTGTGCCTGGTCTCAGGCCTATCCGAAGATCGGAAACAATGAGCTCTGAGCTCGTTCCGTAGGGTAACGTCTTGCTGTCTCGTCAGAGACTGCAGCAGATCAAACAGTGAATTACACAGTGGCTAGAGCGCTGGCTTCACAAGCCAGAGGACCGGGGTTCGATTCCCAGGCCGGGTGGAGATATTTGGGTGTCTCCTTTCACGTGTGGCCCCCGTTCACCTAGCAGTGAGTAGGTACGGGATGTAAATCGAGTTGTGACCTTGTTGTCCCGGTGTGTGTTGTGTGCCTGCTCTCTGGCCTATCCGAAGATCGGAAATAATGAGCTCTGAGCTTGTTCCGTAGGGTAACGTCTGGCTGTCTCGTCAGAGACTGCAGCAGATCAAACAGTGAAACACACACACGTTTTCTATCTTTTCTAATATTCTCTCTCTCTCTCTCTCTCTCTCTCTCTCTCTCTCTCTCTCTCTCTCTCTCTCTCTCTGGGGCGCATTTTAACACCTCGCTCCCTCCTCATTAAGTTTCAAGAGTCTTCAGTCCTCCCCCGCAATTACTGTCTCCTTCTCCTTCTTTCTCTCCTCCCTCCCTCTCTCTCTCTCCGTCAGCCTCCTGCCTCTCCCTTACACACACACACACACACACACACACACACACACACACACACACACACACACACACACACACACACACCGCGTATTGTAGTGGTTAGCACGCTCGACTCACAATCTAGAGGGCCGGGTTCGAGTCCCGACGCGGCGAGGCAAATGGGCAAGCCTCTTAATGTGTAGCCCCTGTTCACCTAGCAGTAAATAGGTACGGGATGTAACTCGAGGGGTTGTGGCCTCGCTTTCCCGGTGTATGGAGTGTGTTGTGGTCTCAGTCCTACCCGAAGATCGGTCTATGAGCTCTGAGCTTGCTCCGTAATGGGGAAGACTGGCTGGGTGACCAGCAGACGATCGTGGGGAATTACACACACACACACACACACACACACACACACACACACACACACACACACACCCGCCACCCGACACCGGAATCGCGTGGCGCCCTTAAGAGCACCGCGCACTGATCGGTACCGACTTAGCGCGATGCCCACTATTGTGCGAGCCTTAAATAAATAAGTAAATTAATAAGTGAATTCTAGGTTAAGTTAGATCCATAGTTAGGTTAAGCATTTCAGTTCATTGTTTTAATGTCCCCCTGTACATTTTCAGTGTAATTTTTTACATTGCCAAATTAATAAACCGTATATTATTATTATTATTATTATTATTATTATTATTATTATTATTACACACACACACACATACATCCTGATCTAATGCTGCAGTGCTACTTCACACAGGGCAATGATCAATACACTTCTGTAATCCACGCCGACAGGAAGGTAAGAGAAGGTTAATCATAATTAAACTTGTATCGGTGTTGCCTCAGATGTGTCAGTGGGTCACCTCTTGCTGCACCACACACTTCCTGTTTCTCATGAGTGATGAACTACTAAATGTTTACCTTCCTTTAGTTCATACATTCCTTGTGCATTTATAACTATCTCTCTCTCTCTCTCTCTCTCTCTCTCTCTCTCTCTCTCTCTCTCTCTCTCTCTCTCTCTCTTATGTTAGCATGTCCTTTGTTTTTCCCATACTCCCTTTCTGTCTGACGTCACGTCTTTCCCCGGCAGTTCTCGCTCGCCGCCGCCTGAGACGACACGATACGCCTCCTGCCTCTCGTTTCGCTCGGTTTACACTTGTTATGTAAATACACTTTCATAATGGACTCAGGTGTCTCCATGCTTTCCCTGTTTTACGACAACTACCACTCTCTCTCTCTCTCTCTCTCTCTCTCTCTCTCTCTCTCTCTCTCTCTCTCTCTCTCAGGGCCGTTTCTAGCTATAGGCGGACAAGGCGATTGCCTAGGGTCCCCAAGCCACCCGGGGGCCCCTAGCTTGGGAAATTTAAATTTCCTAAGTCACCCAGGGCTCCGACTGAAATCTAGGGCCCCCAAACAGCATCTTGCCTAGGGCCCCACAAAGCACTCTCTCTCTGTGTGTGTGTGTGTGTGTGTGTGTGTGTGTCAAGCTACCTTTATGATAATAACACATAATTGTGCTCGTAAATTTCATACCCACCACTTCTCTTCTGCCCAATGATTATCTAACTTCCTACCTTGGTATCTAAACTGGAAAAAAAAATCTTCATAAACTAACAATTCCTACTCATAACTATAATGACTGTCACAACAGCTCCAACATCGGTCAAGGATATGCTGGGAACAGCTTGTATAAAAATCTTATCCCTCCCTTGTCCTGCCTAACAAAGAAATGCCACGTGTAATGACAAAAAAAACTATGCTTTATAATGTGGACAAGCCAAGTCAAGAAAAGAAGCATATAGGAACTAAAGACTGGATATGAAACTTAATATATATGCCTTATACTAATTATGCCACAATGATCATCAGTCTTAGTGGTATTAGGTAAATTTGGTAACAACATTAACAATTAAAAAGGCCCACTGAGGTGCCTTTCCCCAAACATAGTCAGAGGTTCAAAAAATTACATGGTGTCTTGAAATCTCTTGCCTATAGCAAGAGACTATCATTAAACTAGTCAACTGTGCCTTGTGACATTGTAAAATACCTCTGAGTTCCTCCAAGCAAAACCAGTCTCTATGGTACTGTTTTCAATATTATGTTAGCAATTCCTTTTACTGTACTGGTTTGTATAACTATAAGAGAAGAATCAAAATCAACATATTCTTCTATGTATTCTATTTGCAAATAGTGTAACAGATTCTTAAACAGTAAGGAGGGGACACAGCTAAAAATGTCTATAACATGAACTTAGATTTGCATCCACTTCCATTATAAAAGCAAAAAAACATTGATTCACTTGCTTCCTTTTCCTTTACCCTTTATCATTTGCAAACAGTATAAAAGACATGTACCAATTTTTTCAGGGGAATCAAAAGAGTAGGTATTCATTCATACACAGAAATAAAAATTCTACTCAGGCAATTCTAGTTTTACCAACTGTCTGACATAAACCCACAAGTACGAAAGTACGATCCATCGCTGCCTGACATCCCTCTTCATTCATATGATTCATTACCTATTAGAATTATTAAAATTTTTAGTATCTATCATTAGTTTTCGTGTTAGATTTTGTAATCCCAATAAGACATACATAGAGTGTTATGTCTACTAAGCACTGGTATAATACCCACCATCCTGTGGAAAAATCAACAAATTTGAATTCTAACTTGACACCCAGAGTGACCCTGAGCAGCACACACAGCAAAGTAGTACTCACCCATCACGCCATACTGCTGGGGGGTGAGGGGGTTAGCATCCCCTCCCTGCGGCCCTAGGGTGGACGCCACGCTGGTGCGGTCACTGCTGACAGAGATGGAGCTGTGCCGGTGGTGCACGGAGCGGTGGAAGCCCGGGGACACATTGCCCCCAACACTATGGATTTCTGTAGGAGATGATGGAGATGGCAGCTGTACACTATGACACAAACATGAGTGAGTATGTAAGACACTGCAGTAACTTTCAAATGTGTGCAATCAGTGTGTTCCTTATAAATAACAAGCAATACTACCAAAATCACATTCAACTAACATATTGTATTCACGATATCAAATATTGCTAACTACACTGACAGTGCAGAAGATACAAGATAAAGTGGAAGATACAAGATAAAAATCAAAAAGGAGCTCTCAGGACCAATGTGATGGAGCGACAAAACACTTCCTAAGGTCAAACACTGTTCCAAAATTATGATACAAAAAACTATATCAACAAAATATCAACATACATATTAACAAGGTTTTCCTTTTAACTTCACTTATTGCCACCTATTCCATTTCCTTAATGCTCACACCTCCAGCCTGGCATACACACACACACAAATAGGCAAGCCTCTTAATGTGTGGCCCCTGTTCACCTAGCAGTAAATAGGCACGGGATGTAACTCGAGGGGTTGTGGCCTCGCTTTCCCGATGTGTGTTGTGTGTGATGTGGTCTCAGTCCTACCCGAAGATCGGTCTATGAGCTCTGAGCTTGCTCCGTAATGGGGAAAGACTGGCTGGGTGACCAGCAGGCGACCGAGGAGGTGAATTACACACACACACACACACACACACACACACACACACACACACACACACACACACACACACACACACACACACACACACACACACATAGTGTAGTGGTTAGCACGCTCGACTCACAATCGAGAGGGCCGGGTTCGAGTCCCAGTGCGGCGAGGCAAATGGGGAAGCCTCTTAATGTGTGGCCCCTGTTCACCTAGCAGTAAATAGATACGGGATGTAACTCGAGGGGTTGTGGCCTCACTTTCTCGGTGTGTGGAAAGTGTTGTGGTCTCAGTCCTACCCGAAGATCGGTCTATGAGCTCTAAGCTCGCTCCGTAATGGGGAAGACTGGCTAGGTGACCAGTAGGCAACCGAGGTGAATTACACACACTATTATCAAATAGCCAGTTTGGTTTTAGAAAAGGTCGGTCGTGTGTAACAAATTTATTGAGTTTCTACTCTAGAATAGCTGATAAAGTACAAGAGAGAGAGGGATGGATTGACTGTATTTATTTAGATTTAAAAAAGGCATTTGATAAAGTGCCGCATGAAAGATTACTATGGAAGTTAGAGGAGAAGGGTGGCTTAAAAAAGGAAGCACATTGAGATGGATGAAAAATTACTTGAGGGGGAGAGAAATAAGGATGGTAGTTAGAGATATGAAGTCCAAGTGGAGAGCAGTAGACAGTGAAGTGCCACAGGGGTCATTATTGGCGCCAATACTTTTTCTCATATTGTATATAAATGACATGCCAGAGGGAGTGAACAGCTACATAAATCTGTTTGGGGACAATGCAAAACTGTGCAGAGTCATAAAACAAAAAGAGGATTGTGAAATACTGCAGGAAGACTTAAGCAAGATCTGGAAATGGAGTAAAAACTGGGAGATGGAATTCAATGTGGACAAAAGCCATGTCATGGAAATGGGAAAAAGTGAAACACGACCAGTGGGAATCTATAAGATGGGAGATGGAGTAGAACTAGAAAAAGTAAAAAAGGAAAAAGACATGGGAGTGACAATGGAAGAAAACACTCAACTGGTTAGCCATATTGATAGAATTTTCAGAGACATAATCTGCTAAGGAATATTGGATTAGCATTTCACTACATGGACAAAGAAATTATGAAGAAATTGATAAGTACTAAAATAAGACTCAGATTGGAATATGCAGGAGTTGTGTGGACCCCCCATAAAAAGAAACACATAAAGAAATTGGAGAGACTACAAAAAATGGCTACAAAAATGGTTCCAGAATTTAAAGGGATGACATATGAGGAGAGACTAAAACCTATGGATCTACCAACCCTGGAACAGAGAAGAGATATGACACTAGAAGTACAAGATCGCATAGTAAGAAACTGAGGAAAGGAAGATGTCTAAGAGATGTTAAAAAATATAGTTTCCCGCAAAGATGTGTTGAGACTTGGAACAGTTTGAGTGAGGAAGTGGTGTCAGCAACGAGTGTGCATAGTTTTAAAGAAAAATTGGATAAGTGTAGATATGGAGACGGGGCCACACAACCATAAAGCCCAGGCCCTGTAAAATTACAACTAAGTAAATACACACACACACACACACACACACACACACACACACACACACACACACACACACACACACAGGAGTGTCACCACTCACCTCCAGAAGGGCTGCGGATGGTGATGGGCTTCACCTTGCGGTGTGCACGGCTTGGGTCATCAGGATTGTACAACGCTGACTTCTTAGGCAGCCGGCGCTTCCTGCGGCGCAAGTAGCGTGCCACTAGCGCCACCAAGGCCAGGCCAGTGCCCACACTCATGATCACCACCTGCAATACAGCCATGCCTCAGCACTGATGTCCCTCCACATACCAGCACATCAGCACATCAGCCACATTTGAGGCACCACACATGCATAATACATTGATTGTGATTCACACAATATCTCCTAACAAACAGACACACAGTTACGTCTGATGCTTAGAGCTCATGGTTTACAGCACTGAATCATTGATCTATGATTGACCAGATGACAGAGGCTCCAGCAAGCTTTCTGGAAATATGAACCAAAGAGAAGTGTAAGAAGGATTCAAGGAGATAAAAGTATTATGCAGGTACAACAAATGGAAAAATATGTAAATGATTTGAAATTAAAGTATTTTGCTCACGGCCTACATATCTGGGGATAAGATGTCAATCAAAAAAGTACTTAGTAATAAATGACTTATTCAATAGTTATACTACATAGCATCATTAATTTGAGAGTGAAAACTAATCACATTGCTATGTTTATAGCAATGTGATTATCAATTATATTTGTACAAACACTTGGATATCTATAAAACTCTTCAGCATAGATTTTAGCAATCTTGGCCAAGCAACTTACAGAAGCTACAACAAAAATTCATGTTTCCCAGTACAAAGTTTTGTTCAAGAATTGCACAAGAAAAGACAATGTTGTGGCCTACAGCTTTATGTCATAAAAATACCAAATAGTACCAAATTCCAAAGCCTCATCAAGTACCAATGGCTACAGGTCTTTCAGTGAACAGGCAGCCTACATACATACATACATAAGTACTGTAGCTACTGATTACATATGCATATGCACACACACACACACACACACACACACACACACACACACACACACACACACACACACACACACACACACGGCACGGTAGCTCAGTGGTTAGAGCGCTGGCTTCACAAGCCAGAGGACCGGGATTCGATTCCCCGGCCGGGTGGAGATATTTGGGTGTGTCTCCTTTCACGTGTAGCCCCTGTTCACCTAGCAGTGAGTAGGTACGGGATGTAAATCGAGGAGTTGTGACCTTGTTGTCCCGGTTTGTGGTGTGTGCCTGGTCTCAGGCCTATCCGAAGATCGGAAATAATGAGCTCTGAGCTCGTTCCGTAGGGTAACGTCTGGCTGTCTCGTCAGAGACTGCAGCAGATCAAACAGTGAATCACACACACACACACACACACACACACACACACACACACACACACACACACACACACAGATTCAGATTCAGATGTTTATTGACCACAACATGACACAGAAATTTCAAAATGACAAGATCACAACAAATAATCCCAGATAATTAAAACTAACAACAACATACAAGCTAATTGTAGTCCAGTAACTACTCATACAATGTCCAGATAAAAATAAATATCATAATATTCAAGTTCCCAATCCCTATTTGTATACTGAAAGGATATCATGAACTATATGGCATACATTTTCTGGTGCGAACATATCAGAACAAAACAACTCTTCCAAACTAGCAAATTGGTACCTGTCTCTTAAGTGTCGAGTCATTGGACAGTTCTCAGTGACGTGTCGTTCAGTTTGAATTTCCCCACATACGCACAACCGTTCTTCTACTGGTATACGCCCACGACCTCGCCTATTCCATCTCCCTGTCTCGCAGGCCAGGGAGTGTCCGCTCACCCTAAACCGAGTGAACGACATCCTGTGATATTCCTTTATATCGTGTTTTCTTTATAAACAGGGTTAACAGACAATGTTGGGTTGATTTCCATATACACCTTGCGACGAGACGACTCACTAGACCTGATACATTCACCGACCTGATGCATGGCTACACTTATGTCTGTTACCTCATTACTTATTAAGTTCCTCACCATTTTTCCCACCACAGTGTTTGTCTCCTTGACAAGGTTCATTACAAAATATAATGGATCATCCGCGTAAGCTGATCTCTCCTGCCACTTACTATGAAAAACCTATGCTGCTTTAGCTTGACCAGATCTGAGAGGGGAGGATATCCTGACTCTACATAGCACACATCGTTGCATGTCGACCGTCTTACAGCCAGGAGTTCTTTGATGCACCAATTATACAATTTACTCGCAGGCTTGATGTCTGCTCCCACCCAAGATTCACACCCATACAATAATGTTGACGTAAGTGCTGCATCAAAGACACGCCTTTTTACAATGAATGGTACATCATTATTTTTTCTTAGAAAGGAAACAAATTTCAGTACATGTGGCAATTTCAATTTAGCATGGGCTTTGACAGCTGATGACGGGGAACCGTCGCTCGTAAAAGGTGAACCTAAATAAATATACAAATCACAATGCCTCACAGCAATACCATCCACCACCATCGGCTCCACATCTCTACTAGTACCATTAATTACAAAGAACTGGGTTTTACTTTGGTTGATGGCCATACCATACTGAGTACAATAGTTCTGAAGCTGAGTTAATTTCCTCACCATACCATGTCGAGATGTTGATAATAATACAGTGTCATCCATCATTACAAGAATATGCAAGCATTGCAAGAAACCATCACAAACATTTCCTTCTTTTATCATACGTATAAGGTCATCCATGAATATAATGAAGAGCAGGCAAGATGTTGGGGATCCTTGCCTCACTCCTAGAGTCACTGATATCATTACACTTCCAATCCAACTTTCCGTCACGTTGTACATTGCGATTAACGCACACAACATGATCGACCCACACCCTAACCGACGTAACACTCCAAACAGTACATGTCTCGGCACTCTGTCACACACACACACACACACACACACACACACACACACACACACACAAACACACAGTTTCCCAAATCGTAGTATTGATAATTGAAATAAACTGAGCAGTGATGTTGTTGATGCGGTGTGTGTCAATCAGATGAAAGAGAGATATGACAGGATTGGACAAGGACACAGAGAGCTAAGCTCGGGCCCTGTAATACACAAATAGGTAAATACAAATAGGTAAATACACACACACACACACACACACACACACACACACACACACACACACACACACACACATATGTACATACATACATATGTGCATTCATACACATGCAGATGCATCAGTACCATAAATAAAGAGATATAGTAATAATAACATCAATTACTTTAAACAATACATACCTTCTGTGGCCTAGTCATGTTCCTGACAGCCTCCCTCAGGCTGGAAAAGCCAAAGGCAGACACGGGAGGAAGCCGCACGAGTGGCCGCTGCACCACCGGCACCAAGTGAATCTCCTCCATGGTCTGCTGAGGCAAGATATGAGTAAGGTGCTGCACCACATAAACAACTCATCATGAGCACATTGCTAATCTGTAAAGAACTATTCACCAAACAGTAGGCAGCTCTTATCTGTCTAAAACCATCTCTCATTCATATTCATAAACTCATCTAACTCTCTCTTCCAGTCCTTTCTTATACTAATTTTCTTTATATGCCTGGTAACCTTGTCTTGCTAATCTCACCAATCACTCTCTGATATCATGTTGGCTACTGCATTCAACAAAAGTAGTTCTTGTAAACTCCATTAGGTTGAGTGTTAATCTTAGCCATCCTGTAAGGAAAGGTAATTATGGTCATATTTGGGTGATATGCTATGACTCAATGCATTTAGCCAATTCTGGGAAGGCAATAATATTCTATACATCCTCTGTCACATAAATATTCAAAACTGTCACACCATAACTCACAGAAAGTCTCAAACTCTGCTGGAACAGGCCAAATAGGCCTGATCATTATGGAGAAAGGCAGATATTTTCAGCTGTTCCTATATAATCCCATTTTTGTCTATGAAGCTACCACACCCCATCCAATTTTCTTTCAAAATCCAACACTGATCTTGTATTTGCCACAGAATCTATACCAACTGTTTCCCACTTTATTGCAAAATGTGTAGCAATATTTTCTTGTCATGTCCTTATGTCATTGCTCCAATTTGATCCCCAAATATTCCTTCACATGCATTACCATCATACACATCATTCATTATCTTGCAAGTCTCCACCATATCCCTCTTGATTTTTGGTTTGTTAATGTTGAGAAATGCAACTTCCTCAGTCTTTTTTCATATGAAAGACTCTTTAAGGATGGCACCAGCTTTGTTGTTCCCCTGTACTGCTTCAACTTACTTTTCATCTTTCTTCTTGTGTGGGGCCCATACCTGATTACCATATAGAAAGTGTGGTATCATCAATGTCACAAACAAAGCCATAAATACTATCTCATTCAGAGTTGTTCAGTTTCTAGTAAGCTCAACCAATCTATTGGGCTTGTTAATTTTCCTTGTTATATGAGTGGTGAATTTCAATTAATTATTAATTATGACTTCCAAACATTCTTTTTTTAATTGACTTCATGTGTTCATCCATAACATTGAAAATTCTTTATTCTTCTTTAATTTTCCAATTCTCATTGTGTGGCACTTGGGGAGGGGAGGGGACAGCTGAATTGCAACATGAACTTGTGCAACCAGTTTTTCATTAACTGAAGATCTTGCTATCTTTTAATTTCCATTATCCTTAATTTTTTTTCTAAAACCTTTGGTCTCATATACATATAAATACATTTCACTAATAACCATGGTCTCTAGTAGGTCAATTATATATAAAACAAACATTAATGGGGCAAACACCAACCCATGCAATATATACTCCACTGACCACCTCCTTTCATTCTGTGTTGATACTACTGACTACTATTCATTGCTTCCTTCCCTTGAGAAACTCAAAGACCACCCAAAAATGTTGCTCCTAATATCATACCATTTGATTTTTTGCATGAGTCTTTTATATGCAGGCCTGGACTGGCCATAGGGAAAACCTGGAGTATTCCTGAAGCGCAGGCCTAGGATTGGCCTGCTGGCATGCATATCTCTCTCTCTCTCTCTCTCTCTCTCTCTCTCTCTCTCTCTCTCTCTCTCTCTCTCTCTCTCTCTCTCTCTCTCTGCTTGTTTTTTTCCTTAACAGGCTGACAGTTCACTCTAACTTTTTTCTAAGTCAGAGAGGCAGGACAGGCCAATCAGAAGCCACTCAGGCCAGTAACATGTGAGGAGGGCAAGACAATTGGTTTGTTTTGATTAACACCCACCCCAACAATCCCTATCAACCCCACAGAGCGTGTGGAGGGAGAGATATGTGACATATGCTGTGGTGACGTATGTGTGTGTGTAGTGACTAGCGAGAAGACAGGAAGAGAGGAAAAAAGAGGAAATCAGCTTCATCAAGCAGTAATTTAAGAGAAATGGGAAGCAGCCATTGACTTTCAACCCAGTAAAAAAAAGAGGAGAGGTGACATGGACAGGGGAGATAGATAGAAAAAGAATTTATTATGCTTATATTATATTGGAGAGTATATCTATTTTATATCAGCCAAAGACATACTAGTGTGTGTGTGTGTGTGTGTGTGTGTGTGTGTGTGTGTGTGTGTGTGTGTGTGTGTGTGTGTGTGTGTGTGTAATTCACCTCAGTCGTCTGCTGGTCACCCAGCCAGTCTTCCCCATTACGGAGCGACCTCAGAGCTCATAGACCGATCTTCGGGTAGGACTGAGACCACATCACACACAACACACACCGGGAAAACGAGGCCACAACCCCTCGAGTTACCTATTTACTGCTAGGTGAACTGGGACCACACATTAAGAGGCTTGCCCATTTGCCTCGCCGCTTTCCGGGACTCGAACCCAGTCCTCTCAATTGTGAGTTGAGCATGCTAACCACTACACTACGCGGTGTGTGTGTGTGTGTGTGTGTGTGTGTGTGTGTGTGTGTGTGTGTGTGTATGCTTGCCGGTATATGTTCATGTGTGCATGCATACCCACACATGAATAAGAACAAAAACCAAGCCTAGTAAACATTCCTCAGTGAAGAGGCAATGTGACTCAAATAGTGCTCAATCATGTAAATGTGGCTTATGGTTTGCTAAATAATGATTTGTAGCTTTCATATAATGACAAAAAGTGTTGAGCATGTAGATTACATTTCAACAGTGCTTCTCCTCAAGCTTTCTTTCTAAAGGTATAACATGGGCAGATATTCATATTCATCATATATCTGACGATGACTCCATAATAAATACTGTCAATAGTGTTGAGATACTCAAATAACTTTTATTTACTTTGTCGTTGTTTTCCTAATTCTCAAGGAAGAAATGATCAGTTCATGAGGTACAGGTGAGGTGTGGTGCATGAGGCATGTCACCACCTTCCATCTCTGGCCTGAGTCAAGATTGAGCAGTGCCTGCCTGGACTGTCACAGCAACTCCGGTAACGGCATGGTCGACAGGGACCCCAGGAAGACACCAGGCGGCTCAAGAATTGCCCGGCGGAGGGTTGTAGGACTTGGTAATGGTTAATGGTTATAGCTGAATGATCATGTTCATGAAGGAGATCCTGACACAGCAAAAGGAGCAGATATTTATCCCATGGTTACTCTCCCCACGTTGATCTCTCATCCCTCAACAACGTATTCCTTTACTTTTAGCAAAGTAATCTCACTATCAATTATTACATACACACCCAATAACTATTCTCTAAATATTCATCTCACCTGTAACCCCAAAAAGTCTCCGAAATTTAAGTCTTGGGGTAAATTTTCAAAACGAAAACACTTTCACGGCACTTTACAGGGACACTGAGTATAAATGTTTTGTTTTCCTCGGTGGCCGGTGCACATTGTCGAGACTCGAGACATTACACTGTTATATCACAAATAACCTCAAATTTACGCATGTGTTTATAAATAAATTAAGATTTTTGTCACGTTTGTTTAATCTTATAAATTTGAAATTGAAAAGTATGAATTAATTTATATAGAAGTTTCCAATTAATATGAATAACTACCTATATCTGAATATATTATACTCTTGCATTAGCAGGTGGACAGAACAGGGATAAATGGAAGAAGAAAGTTTTGTGCAGCGAGGCCACGGAAGGATGAAAAGAATATATATATATATATATATATATATATATATATATATATATATATATATATATATATATATATATATATATATATATATATATATATATATATATATATATATATATATATATATGTTATTATTGATATATAGATTAGAGTGCGTGCCTGGGTTATAGATATGTAAGATGGCTGCGCGTAGTGTATAAGGTGGTGAGCATGTGATGGAGTAAACGTCCACGCATGAGTACGAGTTCCACCGCGTATGTACAGCCTTTAAAAACTTTGCCATTTCTCGAGTGGTTTACAGTTACCTACATGTCACTATGATATCCAGGTTTCGCCAAAGATGCGCTTGAGTGGGTGGTGATATGGCCTCTAATATATGTAGGTACCATTACAATTAAAATTACAAATAAAATTGCCTGCGCCATTAATGTGTGGAAATAGTGAACAAAGCTTCCCATACATACTCTCAAGTACACCTACAGGTGTTATAGGCCATAACATTAAGGAAAAAAAAAAAAAAAGAAGAAGGAGGCGATTGGAAGACGTGACACCAGCGAGGTAAGGCCTAAGTGAGGTGCCGGTGAGAGACAGAATACAGTGTTTGAGTACTCGTGTGTGGCGGAGCTTGAGAGATGAGGATCGTATCTGAATGGCGTCGTGTATTTGCTTGAACAATACGTGAAAATAGAAGTTATACAAAGCGTGAAATAACAATGACAATACTCTGGCGCGGTTGTTGTGATTTGTTCTTAAAACTCAGCGACTGTACAAGATTACATAGTCTTTGGTAACTCTTAGATCATAGATGCTTCAGTGTTTAGTGAGGTGGTCTGGCGCATGTATTGTACAGGCCAGTAAGGGCCTCCTACATCCCGCCCTCCTCACTTGTTTTTAGGGATATCACTCCCCTCCTGCCCATCTCTCCTCGTCTCCCCTATGTTAGCAGTTCACCACCATCGCCGCCTACTTGACACTCGTGAAAGGTAATCACTAAGTATTTAATACTTACATATTTATTTCACTTTGTTTATTTATTTATTTTTTTCGTTCTTTTAAAATTTGAACCATATCTTAATTTTTGTTACCTTCATCTTTCGTTTTAACATTTAGCTTTTATGCAATATTCGGTGTATTATGTGACGTTCATTATTGATGGGCCACTCATCGTTATTATTGTTTTAAATATTTATCTACATCTTCAATTATCAGTTCTCTTCACCAGGAAACCTTAATAGTGAGTAGTAATGTTTCTTTGGTGTTCCAAGTAACCGTCTACTCAGCGGTCTAAATGTTGAACAAGGTACTAACGACTGTTGTAATTGAATCGTTGGATGGCTGGCTCTATCACCAGCGCATCTTCTCCTTTAACCATTTCTTTTGCCGGTGCATTATCAACATTCTCTGGTCGTAAATAATTAGTATTCAGTAAAACGCTATTTCGTAAATGTTTTTCGCTACCACCTTAATTGTCAAAGGCAGTTATGATTTTCGAAGCTTCGGTTCTCGCTGGAAAAGGACCAGTGTAACGTTATGTAGAAGTCAAATGTAAGTATGGTTGCAGGATAAGGAAAAATATAGATGTGCAAAATAAAAATGTTGAAAACATATAATAAAAAAAAAAATAAGTTGATAACAGAGATGTTCCTTAAATATATAATTTTTTCCTTAGTCATTTTTTTGCAATGTACAGATTAAGAGTGTAGACTTTACAAGTATGTTCGATGTGCAGACTTTTTCTACATTTGAAAAAATTTTTTTTAGTAAAGATCCACGCAAATCAAAGCATTTCATATATTCTTTACTCTATACGATGTGTACCCTTGAATTTTGAAGACCATTTTCTATGGTAGAAATTCATAATGATAAACTAAACTAAACCATTCAATTCCACGTCAGACTAGCATGCTTTTTATGTCATTGGGCAAAATAAAACATGCTAATGCTTATATTACCTGATGCTGATAAAGAATATGACTAACATCTGCGAGAGAGAGAGAGAGAGAGAGAGAGAGAGAGAGAGAGAGAGAGAGAGAGAGAGAGAGAGAGAGAGAGAGAGAGAGAGAACCTTTAGTATTTCCTCTACACATACTTATCCATGCTTGTTCCACAATATTTATTATGCAAATTGGTAGTTACATAAGTCAATACTGGTGTGTGCAATATGGTTTTCGCGGCCCGTGTTGAGTCCAGGCCAAAAGTGGTGTCACGGTGAGTACTGATGATTCACCCGGCAGTGTGCGAAAAGCGGCCCAGAACATGAGTCACGAGGCAACACACACACACACACACACACACACGTAGTGAAGCGGCAAGGCAAATGGGCAAGCCTCTTAATGTGTAGCCACTGTTCACCTACTAGTAGCAGTAAATAGGTACGAAATGTAACTCGAGGGGTTGTGGCCTCGCTTTCCCTGTGTGAGGAGTGTGTTGTGGTCTCAGTCCTAGCCGAAGATCGGTTTATGAGCTCTGAGCTCGCACCGTAACGGGGAAGGCTGGCTGGGTGACCAGCAGACGACCGTTGTGGTGAATTACTAGATTTAAAGGTTCTAGTTGAAGTTACACGATTTTTTAGGGAGAACTTTGTTTTTATGGTTCTAGATGCAGATTACGATAATTTTACATTATCAACAGTAGAAACACTATTGAGAACCAGATCGAATCATCCCTGTAACTTTTGAACATAATCGTGGGGAGAGAGAAAAAGCGTTTCAGAATATCGGTTAGAAAGCACAAAACGATTTCAGAGAGAGAGAGAGAGAGAGAGAGAGAGAGAGAGAGAGAGAGAGAGAGGAACAAGGATCACGTGCAGGCGTAGTAGTGGGAGCAGTAATAAAGGTCGTGGCCGTCAGGAGGTGAACCAAGAGGTGTCAGTCAGTCTGTGGCGGTGGCCGCGACGTAGGAGAGGGCGTGAGGGCGGCGGCGGCAATCAATACCCCGCCCCTGGCAGAGCGCCGCCCGGCATACTGATCATTGCTGGTGACGAAGGGCGCGCCGCTGCCTGCCCTGATGTATGGCCAAGGAGATAGCGAGTAGAGGCCTGTTGATGGATGTGAGGCGGCGATAGTAGTGATGGTGGTGATGGTAATGATGGTGGTTGTACGTACTCATCCACCATTTATACTATTCTAATGTTTCCCAACCCAACCTAACCTAATCCGACCCAACCCAACCCAACCCAACCCAACCTAACCTAACCTAACTCCACCTAATCTAACCTAACCAAACCTAACCTAACCCAACCCAACCCAACCTAACTTAACTACACCTAACCTAACCTAACCAAACCTAACCCAGCCCAACCTAACCTAACCAAAGTCAATCCAACCCCACCTAACCTAACCTGATATAAACTAACACAACCTAAACTAATATAACCCTAAGCCAACCCAACAGCCAACCTAACCTAACCTAACCCAATCTAACTTAAACCAAGCTAACCCTAATCCAGCCTAACCTAATACACCTAACCCAACCCAACCTACCTAGAATAACCAAACCTAACTAACAGAGCTTAACTTAACCTTACCTAATCAAATCTTGCTTATTTAAACCTAATCTACCTAAACTTCGCTTCACTTCTACTTTCTCATCCTTACTCCTTCGTTTAGCTCCCTAACTTCCCCATCACTTGTCCTCTGTCCTATTTCTTTCCATTTCTCATTAGTTCTTCCTCCTCCTCTTACATCTCTTCCCCTACTTCACAGTCTTCCCCATTCCTTGTTTTCTCTCCTGTTTCTCGTATCTTTTTTTCATTGTCTCTTCCTCCTTCTCCTTTTGCCTTTATCTCTGTTCTCTCTTTGTTCTCTCTCTGTCCACCTTTTCGCTTCCTTTTTTTTATCTTTCTCTTTCCTTCCTCGCCTTCTTCCTTATCCCTTTTTCTTTTAATTTGGTGTCCTCATATTTTTCTTTTCTCTTCGCCTCTTTTTTTTTCTTTTCTTCTGTATCTTTCGTCTAATTTCGTCTTTCGTTATCTGCATCCTTTCCTTCCTTCTTTCTACGGGTTTCCTCGTCTCTTCATCTTTCTTTCCATTTTTTTCTTTTCTTTCCCTCGTATTATTTCTTTCATTTATGCTTAATTTTATTTTTTTATAGTTTTTCTCTTTCTTCCTCTCTCGTCTATTCTTTCTCCCTCCCTCCCATTTTCTTTTTTTTTTTTTACTTTTCCTTCTGTCCTTATCCTTCCCTCTTGTTTTTCATTATCTACCTCCTCCCTTTTCTACCTTTACAGCAATTTTTCATTTTCTTTTATTTTCTCCATCCTTCTCATATTTCCTTTAGCCTTCCCTGCTTTTATCAATTTCTTACATGTCTCCTTTCTCTTTCCTTTCTTCCTTATTTCCTTCCTCCCTCTTTTCAACACTATTTTCCCTTTTTCTTCCCTCTTTCTTCCTTTTTCTTTTGTTCCCCATTATCCATTTCTTTCCCATCCGTCATTTCCCTTTCCTTCCTTCCTTATTTCTATGATGAGTTTCATTCCTCTCTCTCTCTCTCTCTCTCTCTCTCTCTCTCTCTCTCTCTCTCTCTCTCTCTCTCTCTCTCTCTCTCTCTCTCTCTCTCTCCCAGTTTTCTTTCTTTCCATTTCCCTTTCTTACCTCTCCCTACTTTGCTTTGCCTTTCCCCCCATACATTCTTTCTTCCTTTTTCTATTTTTTCTTTGTGTACCTTCATCCTTTCCTTTCTTCTTCCTCCTTCCTCCTTGCGTTTTTTTTTATAATTTATTCTCCTTCATTCATGTTTTTTTTTCCTTTCCTTCCGTTCTTCCCTGTTAATTCTCTTTTCTTTCCTCCTTCCTCATCCGTTCCTCTCTTTCGTCTCTTTTTCCCTTTTTTTCATCCTTCCTCCATTTTCCTTCTCCTTTCCTCAAGCGTTTCTTTCCTTGCTTCTCTTTCCTTATCCTTACCACTGTTTTGTTTTTCCTTCACCTCTTCTCCTTCCTGCATGCTTTTCTTTTTTTTTTATTCCTCCTTTTGTTACTCTCCCTTTCATGATTTCTTTTCTTGATATCCTCTTGTTTTTTTCCTCCCCTCTCTCCTTCCTACCTCACTCATTTTCGTTCCATTTTTGCCCCTTCCTCCGTTCCTTGCCTCACCACGCCGCGTCCCCAGCAACCCTTAGCACTCCCCTCCCCACTCCCCAACAAACCCCGCCTCGTATGTTTTCTATCCCACTGTGTAATCTGTAGCCTTTCTCTTCGTCGTCTCGGGAAGGATTGTGTATCTGTTTCATCGACAAACCGTGACGTCAGATGTACTTTGATTGTGTGTCTGGGCTTGTTTCCTGTTTATTTGTAGTAGCTCTTCTGTCTGGCTCTCTCTCTCTCTCTCTCTCTCTCTCTCTCTCTCTCTCTCTCTCTCTCTCTCTCTCTCTCTTTGCTTGCTGGTTTATCTGTCTGTATGTTCATTTGTCTGTCTGTCTGTCTCTGTTTGTCTATCTGCCTGTATCCATCTATCTATATTTATGTATCTATCTATCTATCTATCTATCTATCTATCTATCTATCTATCTATCTATCTATCTATCTATCTATCTATCTATCTATCGAGAGAGAGAGAGAGAGAGAGAGAGAGAGAGAGAGAGAGAGAGAGAGGAGGGGAAGGGTAGGCGTTATGAGGTTAGAGGCAGTAGGAGGGAAGGAGGGAAGGGGAAGTGACAGGTGTGAGAGGCGGTGGAATGGAAGGGGGGGAGGCGAAGGGGAGATGTCCACTTCTCTAATGAGCCTCACAAGGTCGCGATAGGAAAGTGGAGGGTTGGGAAGGAGGATCGGTAGGTGGAGGGAAGCGTGTGGATGTATGTGGATAGGAAGTGTGTGGATCTCTTGTCCTTAATTCTTTCCCTCTACCTTCATTTCCATTCTTTTCTTTCTTTTTTCGTATCTGCTGTATGATGTTCTTTCTTTTATTATCATTATCATAAAATAAACTGACACGCTGGGCAGAAAAATGGCAAATGAAATTCAATATAGAAAAGTGTAAAGTCTTACACATTGGAAGTAACAATGTACAAGCAAAATACGTAATGAGTAATGTACCTCTGGAAAGTGCTGAGAATGAAAAAGATCTTGGTGTTGTGGTGTCTAAAGATCTCAAGCCGAGCAAACACTGCACAGAAGCAGTAAAGAATGCAAATAAATTAGTTGGGTTCATTGGAAGAACCTTTGAATTTAAATAAGAAAAAGTTATCCTTACTTTATATAACTCATTGGTGCGTCCTCAGCTTGAATACTGTGTGCAGTTCTGGTCACCATATTACAGAAAAGACATTGAAAAACTGGAAAGGATCCAGCGTAGAGTGACCAAGATGATTCCGAGATTGAGAAACAAGCCGTATGAGGAACGACTGGAAGCATTAAATTTATTCAGCTTAACAAAGCGCAGGATAAGAGGAGACCTAATCGAAGTTTTCAAAATTTTTCAGGGATACAACAACCTTGATGTCAATAAATATTTTACTATTGATCATTCCACCATAACAAGGAATAATGGATTTAAAATTACACCAAAACGCTTTAAAACCCACGAGGCAAAGCACTTTTTCTTTAATAGAATAGTTAACATTTGGAATAAGCTTCCTTCTGAAATAGTAAACAGTACTTCCATTGCATCATTCAAAAACAAAATTGATAAATATTTAAAGAATAACCCCAACAAGCTCTCTTCTTGTCTGAATAATTAAACATGATACTATATTAACTTTCTTATAGATAGATATGTAGAGTTCACCGTAGGGTGAATAATAGAATCTCCTTTCATCCTTTCCTGTGAAAATTCCATGTCAGTTTTTCCATACTGCATGGTACTTTTCCAAGCTATTTTCCATGCCAGCGAAAGCTGGAGGGAGTGGTGGGTGGGGAGGAGCCTTCTCCTGTACTGTCCTGTCTCTCTTATCTGTAGCCAGTTAGAAGTAGTTACCAAACAGCCTCGAAAGGACCAACAGGTCTGTTGCTGTTTGGCTTTCCTTTGTATTCCTTTGTATTCTTATCTTTATTATTGCTATTGTTATCATTATTATTATTATTATTATTATTATTATTATTATTATTATTATTACGATTATTATTATTATTATTATTATTATTATTATTATTATTATTATTATTATTATTATTGTTATTATAATAATAATAATAATAATAATAATAATAATAATAATAATAATAATAATAACAATAATAATAATAATAATAATAATAATAATATTAAAAAAACACCTTTTCGATTGAAATGTTTTGAATAATTATTTTCATCTTACTTTCGAATTCTAAATTGAAAAAAAAAACCTTAGGATTTGTTTTTTAGTTGGCATGATCTTTCTTAAAAAAATAAAAATTCAATTTAGAAATTTATTTCTGGTAATTGGTGTATGTTCCTTATTCAGACAAGTACCGATGAACATATGTGAAATTTTCCTTTGATTCATTAAGAGAAATGTGTAACCACATTTCATATTTATAAAAAGTAACTCTAAAAGAATACGTTTTTTGACCGATATCTTGTGTTAATAATCTTCTGTTACTTTTAATAATTTATGTTTTTGTAATCTTAAATGAAAACTTTCATTTGCAAAAGTTTGTACAATACATATATACTTTAGTTAAAAAGTGAAAAATTTTCAAATAAAAATAATAATTATTGATCATGGGGATTTGGCTTTTACATAAAGAAAAACAATTCTAATAGATATGTAAAACATTACATTCATTGTTTAGAAGCGCTGCATAAACATATTTCACATTTATAAAAATATATAAAATAATAATATGACACTGAAATATAGATCAATATCTTCTTTATATAATGGCACACTTCTCTTACCTAGGAGTTATGAATCTTTAAATTTTAACAGGAATTTCTTTTCTCACTATTGACATTTTCAAATTAAAATAAGTACTAAAAGAAAAATACAATTGAAAAAATCTTTTTCTGTGATATTTTCTTACACAAAAGTAGAACAAATGTACATAAGTAAAATATTCCTTTGAACTGATACGTAACCATACTTCACAATAAATACAATGAAAGAGAAAGAAAAAACTGACACTAAAAAAATCTCTGTGCCTCAATTAAAACCGTTTTTGTCAAATTTATATTTTTCATCACTTAAAACGACAAAAGATAACCTTATTTTCACTTTTTATGGTTAGTTGCAATAATTCTACAACTGACTTTATTTTTCCATTAAACACGTGGGTGATCGAATGACAGAGATTATTTATTTCATGATATTATTATTATTATTATTATCATTATCATTATTATTATTATTATTATTATTATTATTATTATCATTATTATTATTTTATTAATATTATTATTATTACTATCATTATTATTATTATTATTATTATTATTATTATTATTATTATTATTATTAATATTATTATTATTACTATCATTATTATTATTATCATTATTATTATTATTATTATTATTATTATTATTATTATTATTATTATCATTATTATTTTGATTATTTATTATAAAGTTTATTAGAAAATAATGAAAGAATAAAAAATAGGTAAAATAAATGAATGAAGGCCTGAAGGAAGGAAATATGTATAAAAGAATAAAAGACAAAAACAAGTGAATAAATGATGTAAGGAGGAAAATAGGATAAAAAGGGGAGGAAGGAAAGGTATGTGGAGGGAAAGAAGAAAAAGAGGAAAGGAAGATAAAGAAGATTAAAAAAGAATGAAACAGGAAAGAAAGGAAGGAAACAAATAACGAAAGAAGAATAGATGTACAAAAGACACGAAGGAAATAAGAACACTGATAAATGAAAACACAAAAGAAAAGAATGAAAAGGAAAGGAACGAAGCAAGGAAGGAAAGGAAAGAAGGAAAAAAGCAATGAAAAGAAAGATAAAAAAAGATAATGAACATAATAAGGAAAAACAAAAGAAAAATTAGATAAATAGGTGTGTGTGTGTGTGTGTGTGTGTGTGTGTGTGTGTGTGTGTGTGTGTGTGTGTGTGTATGTGTGTGTGTTGCTAATGATTTTTGTTTGATGCTATTCTTGCCACGTGTGTATTGATAGGGGAGAAGGGGGTGAGGGGGGCATGACACCGACAGCTGGACCACTGTAAACACTGTTACTATGGCAACGACTGGACGGCTGCGGAGGGAAAGGGGATGGATTTCGGGAGGGGAAAGGAGGGGAGGGGAGGGAGAGGAAGGAAAGGGAATGGGTAACGGAGGTAAGTGAAGGGAACAAAAGGAAGACATGACATAACCAAAAGGAAGGGAAGAGAAGAAAGAGGAAGTAGAAGAAAGAAAAGAAAGCAGGAAAAGAAAAAAGGGAAGAAGTAAAGGAAGAAAAAGGAGGGGAGGAAGATGGGTAAAGAAGATGAAAAAAGTGAAAGAAAAGAGTAAGTGAGTAAAGTAAATGAAAGGAAGCAGGGAGACGGCAGGAAGAGAAATGAATGAAGGGGAAAGGAAAGAGTAGATAAGACATGCAGATAAACAATTATAAGAGAAGGAAAGAAAGAAAGTGTTGGATAGAGAGAGAGAGAGAGAGAGAGAGAGAGAGAGAGAGAGAGAGAGAGAGAGAGAGAGAGAGAGAGAGAACGTAAACCCAACATTACAAATTATCCATAAAATTCTCTCTCTCTCTCTCTCTCTCTCTCTCTCTCTCTCTCTCTCTCTCTCTCTCTCTCTCTCTCTCTCAAATGATGACTCGACCTACATAAGTATATTTTTCTCCTACGAGTATATCATATCATTCTTTTGGAACCCGTATGACACTGACAAAATAATGCAAGGTATCATTAGGAGGAGGAGGAGGAGGAGGAGGAGGAAGGAGAAAAGAAGAAAGAATAGGTGGTGGAGGTACATGAGGCAATAGGAAGAAAGAGGTAGGGAGGGAGGGAGAAAATAAATGCGACTAAAAAAATAAGGTATGAGGGAAGGAGGATAGGAAAAAAAAGAAGATAAAAGAAAGATATAGAACGAATAGGAAGCAGGGAGTAAAGGAGTGAAGGAGAGGAGAGATGGTCAGCATTAATTAGGAGGAAGGAAGGAAGCCTAAAAATAAAGGAGGGAAGAAGCAGAGGATGGAAGAAGGGAGGAATGGAAGAGCATGAGGAAAAGAAAGAAGAAAGGCGGAAGAAAGGTAAAACTAGAAATTAGAGAGGGAGTACAAGAGTGAAGGAGCGAGAATAAAAGGCATAGTATAGAAAGTAAAAAAAAAATAAAGAAAAATGGGAGGAGAAAAAAGAAAATAAAAAAGAAAGATTGGATAGAGAACAGGAAATGGCAGGAAAAGGGAGAGGCATGTGATTTCAAGAGGAAGCAGAGAGAGAGAGAGAGAGAGAGAGAGAGAGAGAGAGAGAGAGAGAGAGAGAGACTGAAGTATGAGAAGGAAGGAAGAAGAAAGTAAAGAAGGTAAGAATGGCATACCATTAGGAAGAAAAGAATGAGGAGAATGAAGAAGGAGAAGAAGAAGAAGAAGAAGAAGAAGAAGAAGAAGAAGAAGAAGAAGAAGAAGATGATGAAAGATGGTGATAATGATGATGATGAAACGAAAGCAAGAAAGAAGAAAACGACAACAATTACAACCGCAGCAGCAGCAGCAACAATA
The DNA here is from genome assembly GCF_017591435.1 of Portunus trituberculatus. Lineage (NCBI taxonomy): Eukaryota > Metazoa > Arthropoda > Malacostraca > Decapoda > Portunidae > Portunus > Portunus trituberculatus. The sequence goes on along the minus strand of NC_059271.1, from coordinate 12,264,122 downwards.
ACTACAACAACAACAACAACAACAACAACAACAACAACAACAACAACAACAACAACAACAACAAAAACAACATCAACAACAACAACAACAACAACAACAGCAACATCAACAACAACAACAAAAGGAGGAAGACGAAGAAGAAGAGATGAACGAAAGAGAAAAGGAAGAAGAGCAGGAGAAAGAGAAAGACGATACACAGTAAATAGGAGAAAATTATTACCTTCAGAAAGAAAAACTAAATGTAACGTGTGTGTGTGTGTGTGTGTGTGTGTGTGTGTGTGTGTGTGTGTGTGTGTGTGTGTGTGTGTGTGTGTGTGTGTGTGTGTGTGTGTGTGTGAGTAATGGCTGTGAATGTAGGCAGTGACAACAGATGATCAGCAGGTATGGCTACTTAGTGAATAATTTAGTGGCAGTCATTAAAACACTCCTATGTATGTACGTATAGTAGAGTGTCTGTCCGGATGGTGATGGTGGTGGTGTCTGTGGTGGTGGGCGCTATTATTATTGTTCTTGTTTTTCTTGTTTTTGTTTCTATTGCTATCTTCCTCCTCCTCCTCCTTCTCCTCCTTCTCTTCCTCCTCCTCCTCTTTCTCTTCTTTCTCCTCCTTCTCCTCCTCTTCCTCCTCCTCCTCCTCTTCCTCTTTCTTTTTCCTTTTCTTCTTCTTTCCCTTCATCAACTCTTGTTCTTGTTCTTGTTCTTATTCTTGTTCTTCTTGTTCTTGTTCTT
>NC_059271.1:12245895-12255895 GCF_017591435.1 Portunus trituberculatus | reverse complement strand
TCTACATGTTTTTTTTTTAAGATTTTTTCTTCCCCTATCATTGTTAGATTTTTTTTTTTTTTCAATTTTCAGGATACATGCATACAACAGCAGCAGTAAGAATAGCAGTGATACGAGCTATAGCAGTAGTAGTAAGGAGAAAGAGAACGAGTAACATGCTGAATGCTGAGACTTGACGTAAATTATTAAACACTGGTCACTTTTATCTCTTCTCTCTTGCACAGCAGCAGCACAACATTCACTACAACGGTACTTCATTTATTACAACTGTAGCACAGGATAAATGACCATATCACAGCTCAATAACAGTACAGCATTCGTTAGAACAACAGTACAAACTGAAATACTGTAGCATAGCATTTATTAAAGGAACATAGCATTGTTACACTGATATCACAGCATCGTCTCAACAATTGATGCAACATAAAATTCAAAACACCAGTGCAACATTAATTTTACATTATCTATTTTTGTTTATCTAACAGCCAGCCAGCCAGCCAGCCGGCCAGCCACTATCTTCCTCAAAAATAGAGCTTGCATGTAAAGAAAAGCTTACTTATTCCAAAACTTGGTGATGAAAGTGAGGGGGGTGGGCGGCGATGTGGTGATGAGGGTGATCCACCGCACGCTGCCTGACTGCTGAAGAAAGGAGGGCTGAAGAAAATGCATTAAGTTTTTTTTTTTTCTTGTATTCATTTGTTGTATCTAGTACCCGCGAGCGCGCATGTGTGTGTGTGTGTGTGTGTGTGTGTGTGTGTGTGTGTGTGTGTGTGTGTGTGTGTGTGTGTGTGTGTGTGTGTGTGGCGTTGGTGGTGATGGTAGTGCTGGTAGACTGTGGGTGGTCCTGATGTTAAATTGTGGTGTAGTGATGTTAGAGAAAGTCATGATGGCGGTGGTGGTGGGGTTATGTTTTGGGATTGGTGTTAGTGGTGTTGATGGTGTTAATAGCAGAATATAACTAATTATTGTACATATTACATCATTACTTAACATTGTTTCATTGTAGCAGTAGAGTGAAGCTATTGTTATCGGTGGGATTGTTTCTCAAGTACAGTGGTAAATGAATGGAACGGACTCATTATTCAGGTTGTTAGTGTAAAAGTCATTAGGGAACTTTAAAATAACATTAGGTATATATATGGACGGGGGCGATAGATGGGAATAAATTGATACATTTCACACATGAACTGCTATGTATGGTCCTCATGGCTTTTTGCAGCTTCCTTCATTTTCCTATCTTCTTATTTCCTTACGTCTGTTTTGTTTGTTTAGGTGATGAAACTAGTAGATGTGCTGGTGGTGATGCCAGTGGTAATGGTGGAGTAACATCAGAACTATTATGACAGTGGTAGGAAATGAAGTTACTTGATTAAGAACCATTCATATAGTTGTGGTGGTGGATTGATATGGAGACGATGCATATGACTGGACCGAAATAACACATTAAGACTACCGGTTAGCAGTTGCCTTAATATGAGAAAAAAATGGTTTCTCCTAGATATTATCTTCTGCCTCCCCAGTTCCTTCGGGATTTTTTTAGTGTGAGCCAGGTATATAATCCACTCCTCAACCCCAACCAATGATTCCTCTTCCATCGATTACTCTTCCAGGGCTGATATTTCCATCTCCCTAAATCAGCGTACACATTCACGGCAACATATATACTCACACACAAACACTCACTTTACGAGCAGACATCCACGTCACATAATTCTGTATGCAAAAGTTTTACGTGGAATACTCTTATTTATAAACTTCTGGCCCCCTTTAGCCTGTATATCACCCACCATGTTTTGCGGCGAATTTGAGAGAAGATTGGTTCTTGATCTTAAACCACATTGGTGCGTAGACTCTCATAATGAAATGTGTGATCTTTTCTAGAGTGTCTGATGGTTGTTCTGTTGCAACATATAGTCTGAGGATTCTGTTTGCTGTTGTTAACCACCTTGAATGAGCTAATTTTCCTGGACTTCGTTGGGCCAATGAGTCACTGCAGTAGCCTCTAGACACAGCACTGTAAATATCCAACAAGTATCTCTGGTCTGTACTCAGAGCAGCAGAATCAGTCTGTAAGCTTACTGCCTCAACAGTTTTGAATTTTACGACAGGATACGTTTCACAGTCTAAAAGCAGCTTTCCAATTGGTCCTGTGAATCCTCTAGGCCCAGTTGTTGGTCCATCTAATTCAATAATCAAGTGCCGTAAAGGTAGTTCATTCATATGAAGCATGCAAATGACCCACTGCAGTGGCCGTTTCAGTTCTCTCTCCATCAAGGCTACCACTCCACCCTTTTTTCCTGTATTGACTGCAGTTCCATCGCATCCTATTCCAGACTGCTTTTCTTGCTTATTCCTTCTCGTTCCTGTTTTGCTCTAGCAGGAGGTTGTGGAGTAAAGTCCTCTTCACTGTCTTCACTTGTAGAACTTGTACTGTAATCCAATTCATTTTCACAGTAATCATTTCTAATACTTGGGCCAGGTACAGGTACGGTTTATTTTCTACTCAACCGTTTAACATTCTTCTTAGTTGTGGTAGCATCCAAAGATCCAATAGCCATTTTTCTCTTAGTTCTTTGATCCAATAGAAACTCTTGCTCCATTGGATGCACTCTCCTTTCCTTGCTGCACTTACAATTCTTGAATTCCTTGCACTTGCATGCAGCAATGTCAAAGAGTCTGGCCTGAGCATCAGTTTGAAAAGCTTGTACTTTCTTTTGGTAACTCTTGACTTTCTTCCGTTCCTTTTCTGGATTTTGTAATGTTTTGTATTTAGTGTGATAGGTTTTCAACATTTGCGTAATACGCTCATCAGACACATATGGAATAGAGGCTCTCTGCCATACAGATTTCAGTTTTGAAATAACACAGGCACTTATCTCAGAAAATTTTGGCTCCTTCTTAGAAATCTTCAGATTTTGCCGTTCATATTGGTAGCATCTCATAACGTCACAATATGTTGGAAGACAGTTCACATTTAAATCCTGTGGTGTCCCAAATATGGGCCATATACTTGCAAGTCTGGTTTCGTGAGAGGCCATCCTTTCTTGAGTATCCCCCCAGTCTAGAAGTAGGGAGCAAGCTTCTGTGGTGCAACCTCAACGACTGATGAATGAAGACTAGCTGAAAGGGAGACCAGAGCATAAAGTGCAGTTGCCTAATGGGAGATTTAGGGCTACACAAGTAGGCTACATCACTGCAATATTGCATAGGCTACAGTCAATTTTGATACTTTTGCAAATAAAATTTTTTTAATAGCATTTATTTTATGAATAGGATTTTTGATAAAGTAATGGGTATTTTAGGGAAGCAGAAGAAATTAATTAAGAGAACCAATTATTATTTTGTGCGTGTGTGTGTGTCTTTAGGCAGTAATTTAGACAATATTTGAAACTATTGCTACATGATTATATACCTGGCTCAAACTAAAATAAATCCCGAAAATGCCATATTTTTCGCTCTTATAACGATTTTTCAACTCATTGGGGAGGCAGAAGATAATATCTAGGAGAAACCATTTTTTTTCTCAGTATTAAGGCAACTATTTAGAATATATTAAACACTATTGCAATGTGATATATGCCTGTCTTATACTAATTAAAAAATCATTAAAATACCCTATTTTTTACCTATTTTACGATATTTTAACTCATTGGGGAGGCAGAAGATATTGTTTTAGAAATGTGAAATTTCACAGTAATTATTTTCTCATGGATACACAACTTTTAATCACTATTGGAATTTGAATTGTAAAAAAAGTGTAAAAACGATCCACCCTAATTTCCATCTCCCTAAATCAGCGTACACATTCACGGCAACATATATACTCACACACAAACACTCACTTTACGAGCAGACATCCACGTCACATAATTCTGTATGCAAAAGTTTTACGTGGAATACTCTTATTTATAAACTTCTGGCCCCCTTTAGCCTGTATATCACCCACCACCACTACCACCGCCACCAGGAAGGTTCTCCCTCGTACCGGAAAGACGCGTGGCTCCTCTTACTTAATAACTTCAGATTTTGCCTCGTACGCCACCCTTTCCCTCCCCTGCTGGTAATTGCTCTTCCTCCCCTCGGTGTATCGCAATTCCGAGCATGGCGGCGGCTGCATGGGCGTGGATAATGTCTGCCTGCCTCTCCATGGCTCCTCACATCCACGCCTGCACACTTTCCCTACTGTGAGGGTTACTTCTGAACTAGAGCAACGGAGAGAGAGAGAGAGAGAGAGAGAGAGAGAGAGAGAGAGAGAGAGAGAGAGAGACTGCCTTAGGAGATGAGAAATAAGAGGAAGCAGTTTGAAAAGGAAGGAAGACGAAGGAGGGAAGGAAGGCAGGCATATTTGCAGCCTTAACTCGTCCCTTCACCACCCGCTTACCTTCCTTCCTGCTGTATTCTCGCTGTAATTCCCCATCGTTACCGCGGCACAGCTTTCATCTCTCTCCCTATCATCCCCTTTATGACAGCCTGATAACTCACTCCTCGGATTTATGTTTCCCTGTTTATCAAGTAAGTGTGGCTGGCTGGAAATAAGCGACTGTTTTGTTGTGGATACGAAGTTTTGTGTGTGTGTGTGTGTGTGTGTGTGTGTGTGTGTGTGTGTGTGTGTGTGTTAGTACGTTAGTGTGCTGTTTATATGCATTTAGGCATTCGAATTGTAATAGCACTAAAATGATATGTTCTTACCTAAATCCCTTATCAAAGTCAAGGGATGTTGGATCTGACTTTTATTAGAAACTGTTAACTGGAATCTTCACATCCATGTTCTTGCTAAATCACCTTTTGGAAGTAAGGTGATCTACATATCTCTAGTAATAATGCATTTTCTTCCCTCATTCTTCTGTATGCTGGCTTTGTATTTCCCCTTATTACGTATGGCATTCAGGTTTGCCTTCCTAAACGCTACAGATACTCATAAGAACTATTTTCAAAGGCTACACATTCTGCAAATGCTTTTTTTTTTCCTTTTACTACTCACTTTCAAATTATCTAAAGTTATGAAAGCACAATTGAAAAATCACTCAAATAACTTTCACCTGAAACGTATTGAAAGTTGTGTGGATAATACAAAGAAATGTTCGAGAGTACAGGCTTAATGAGTTTGTGATGAATGAAGTTTTATTCAATGTTAGTCTCATCAGTTCATTTGCTGTAGCAAGCAACCTTCAGCTTCGCAGCCGATCGATGTTCTGAATCTCATGTAATTTCGTATACTCCTGCTGTTTTCACTGATACTGCTGTTCTGAACGTACCGGTTTTATTGATATTTTGCTTTCCCTTGAGAGGTATTGCTGTATATAATTTACTACTCTTATTCCTTTCTAGTTTACTAATGCGTAAGTAAAGAACTATTGATTTGACTTGACGCTTTCTTCTCTTCATTCGTTTCCAGAGTTGCAAAATTGAACCTTTTACGGAGAAGGGTTTCATTGTTCTGTGAGCCTAGTAAAGGTCATGAAACTCGATATCAACAATAAACATTCAGAGAGTATCGTGACTAACGAAAAATAAAAATCCACTTATTACATATTAAAGTAATTACACTAGAAAGAGTGTGTGTGTACGCTCACTGAAAGGGAAGTGTGTGTGTGTGTGTGTGTGTGTGTGTGTGTGTGTGTGTGTGTGTGTGTGTGTGTGTGTGTGTGTGTGTGTGTGTGTGTGTGTGTGTGTGTGTGTGCGTGTGTGTGTGTTTACGTCCGCATAAAATGGAATGTGTGTGTATCTGCGCCACTAAACTCTTGTTAATTTTAGTGTTGTATGTTTACGGCAAAGGAAGCGTTTATGTATGTACGCCATGTAGTGCTAAGTCCTGGCAGTCTCTCCGTGAACCCGAGGAGCGATGCGGGGAAATGCCAGGTGTACTAAAGGCGACAGAACTAAGGGCACCACAAAGTACACCTCCACGCACTTGCTTTAAACAGATGGAAGCAGGCCTCTGGAATTAAGCTGACGTGCCTAACCCTCCAATCTTTTGTCAAAATTTATTATGGGAATAAAACTATAAAAAAGAAAAACAAGTTGTAGATAGGGTGCATGTTCTTAAGGTGATGAAATTGAGAATACTACAAAATATACATTTTGCGCACTCTCTTTCAAATTTATATACCCGGAATCACACCTCAGGAATTAAACTGACGTATTTAACACTGCACACCCAAAGTCACTCTTTGTTATGGAACAAGAATACAAGAAGCAAGTCGTGGATATATTGTTTGGTTATGTCCTGGTGTGTGGGGAGTGTCACGTCTCGTTTGGTGGATTCCTGGTGAGCTGCCGCGGTCTGGCTTCATACTTTGCTGACTGAATGGTCAAGTGTTGTATTGTGTTGTGTGGCGCGTCGCACACCTGTCCTACCTCACAAAGAAGGAACTAAAAACACTTTGTTGACTTTGGAGGAGATTGTCTGTGTATCCGTTTACTGTACAGGTATCCCATAATTATGGATGTTTTGTTGGATTATTACGTCAACGTCCTATAAGCTCTGAAACTGAGGCAGGATGATGACTAGTGCTGAAAAGGAAGCCACAAAAATATCAACTTGTTTTGATTTCTTTCTGTTACTCATCTTATGCATGCCCCTAGACCAGGGGTTCTCAACCTTTTTATCGTTAAGAACCCACTGAGTTATAAGACCATCTATCCGAACCCCCAGTATTATCACATGGAACATGGAACTAAATATGCAATGGTACTACAAAGGATTTTATTAGATCAGCTATCTAAGTACCCTTGGAAATCTTATGAATCCCCTGGGATTTCGCGGTGTCAGGATGGCCACTGTCCATGAGCTAACATCATTAGGTCTCTATGACGCTGAAGACGTCTACGCAGAACGGTTTGGTTGGCAATAGACAATCTCATTATCAGACTTTGATTTCTAGGTTACGAAAATAAACTCATTTACGGGGCTTCATATGTTCATGGTGTCCTGTAGTCTACTTACAAACCCAGAAGGAAAGAAAATATCATACTAACTTCGAGTTATCAATTGAGGAAGAAGTAATTTTTGTCCGAGGAATACAGCTAGATGGTATATATATATATATATATATATATATATATATATATATATATATATATATATATATATATATATATATATATATATATATATATATATATATATATATATATATATATATATATATATATATATATATATATATATATATATATATATATATATATATATATATATATATATATATATATATATATATATATATATATATATATATATATATATATATATAAACTCATTGCATAGTTATAACTTAACACTACTATTATAGCGTTTTTTTTTTGTCGTAGATACATGTTTGAAAATACTTTATCTATCTTGATATCTCCTTATGTGACAGAAGAATATAAAGAAATATATGATATGCAGTTGACCATCTTTTCTGTGAAATATTGCGATATCTGTTGAATCTGGCAACTTCAACGAGAGTTCGGCTCCTCTCTTAGTGTTTCCTTATATTTGAAACATTGATATTTACACGTCATTGTGATCAGGGAAATAAGGGAAACTAAGTTGTTTTTTCTAAGAGCATAAGATAGAAAAAAAATTATGTCTACAGGTGGCAGTTTATGTATAAGACAAGCAAACCTGTGTGCCCTCATCCACTCCAGATGGTGCCGTGAGAGGCCCTAAAGGGGTGATAAGGGCTCCTTGCATAGAATCTGGTGGTGAGTGGTGTGTACGGGTCCCCTGCTTATAATGACAACTGAACAACTCGCCATGAACGAGGGCACGTTGTGCGCCATGAGCCAGGCACTAAAAGTACCAGTGGTCCTTTACGTTAGGTTAGGTTAAAGGACTCACTTCATGACAGTGTTTGGGGAGTGGTGTGTGGCGGGTCATTGCTCATGGCGACCCGTGTGAGAGATTGCAAGGTTGCATCGTCACTGTTCTCATAACCACGAGACTGGGCTTGACCCTTTGGGGTGAAAAGTTTCGTCCCAGTACCTGTGAAGGTAATGATACTTTGAATCGTTTCGCCATCGCCATCGCTGCATCGTTAGCCTCGATAAACGGATCGTTATCCTTGACAAACACATCTTTACCATGGATACCGGAATCGCATCCTGTCGTGGAATCCTATTGTTAATGTGGACTCATTTTCCTTTGCGGCTTCAAGCTCACTGGTTGTCGTCAACTTGCAGCGCCTCACACTAGGCAAGGGGTCGCCTTAAGCAGTCTGCCGTGTCTACCGTCCACCAGATGATGCCGTGAGGGGCCTTTAAGGGGTGATAAGGGCTCCTTGCATAGAGTCTGGTGGTGAGTGGTGTGTACGGGACCTCTGCTTATAATGACACCGTGCTGAACAACTCGCCATGAACGAGGGCACGCTGTGCGCCATGCACCAGGCACTGACAATACCAGTGGTCCTTTACGGGGTGAAAAGGACTCACTGACAGTGTTTGGGGAGTGGTGTGTGGCGGGTCATTGCTCATGGCTACCCGTGTGAGGCGCAGTGAGGTGGCAGCGTCACTCTCCTCGCACTCAAGGGTCTGGGGTGAACCCTTACGGGGTGAAAGGGTTCGTCTCAGTACCTGTGTAGGCAAGTGAAGTTCAATTGCGTCGCAGTGAGGTGGCAGCGCCACTCTCCTCGCACCTAAGGGTGTGGGATGGACCCTGACGGGGTGAAAGGGTTCGTCCCAGATCCGGTGTTAGAAAAGTGAACTTCAATTGCGGCGCAGGAAGGTGGCAGCGTCACTCTACTCGCACCCAAGCGTTTGGGGTGGACCCTTACGGGGTGAAAGGGCTCGTCCCAGTACCTGTGTAGGCAAGTGGACTTCAATATTGTGTCGTGAAATCGCATTATGAGAACGGGAACCGTATCGACATCGTGGAAACCCGCATCGTTACCGTGGAAACTGGAATTGCATCTTGATCGTGGAAACTCGCATTATTATCGTGGAAACTAGAATGGCATCTTTATCGTGGAATGGCATCTTTATTTTGAAAACTCACATCGCTATCGAGGAAACTGGAATGGCATTATTATCTTGAAAACTCGGAACGCTATCGAGGAGTCTGGAAACATATCTTATCATACACACTTATCGTGGAACCTCTCGTGATCGTCGTTCGTTTCGTTATCTCTGAATTACTTAATCAATCTTCTTTTTATTCTTAGCCTCCGTAATGATAGAGATGCTGGTCATTTTTATCTTATCTCTTTTACTGTATTTTTTTCTCAAGGTATAGTTTAGTGTTCTTCAACCTTTTCTAAGTTCGTGCACCTTTTCGAGAAGCAAAGGGGACTATAAAAGAAATGCATAAATATTTGTAATTTTCACCTACTTTATGACTGAAAATCGATAGATAACATTATTGTATATCTACCTGAAGCTATAGTTTTTCGGTCCTAAACAGGCGCTATATAGTGCAAAATGTACTATAACAAAATGCCACATCTCAAACACATCAGGCCCGTGTTCCGTCTGAGTGTAATATATTACTATTGTGAATAAATCGTAATACTTTGATTAATGTCAATAGGAGAGGACCCAAACTGTCACATTTTCAGTGTTCGCAGGTTGGTTTAATTCAGGAGTGGGTCAGCATCGTCTCGCGGTACAGAGTAGTCGTCTCTAAACACTGTATTACGATGTATCTATTGATTTACCATGCTTTTACTCCTTCCAGTATTTTTCTGTTCTTATTCTACCATGGTATTTCTTTATAGTTACTTGAGTTTATACGACTAACATCATAATATAGAGCAAAACATAATTGTCTGGTGTACCAAGATCTTTCATTTCTAGAGACTTAAATACAGCACGGAACCTTAACACACATTTCACCTCGCTTCTGCACAGGTTAATTCTTCACAAGGAATGAGTAGAGCAATATTTGTTCGGTTTTCTTTATGAGAAAAAAAAAAGAAAATTAGCGGCCGAAACAGAAATAGTCCGAGGGTGCTGTAGTGTTTTCATCACCGTGTTCCTAAACCATGTCTTGCCATAGCCTGAACATGGTATTCAGTTC
>NC_059271.1:12238395-12240895 GCF_017591435.1 Portunus trituberculatus | reverse complement strand
TACCGTCTTATTTAAATTTTCTTACCTTCCTATAATGTACAAAAAAGAAAAATGATAAGAAAAAGGAGTTATTATCTACCCACAGTCACTTACCAACCTTCTTGCTTACTACCGATACTTACACGGTGAGGTCCAACTCTTGTTTCCCTCCCACTCACACAAACCCACGCTGTTGCCCTGTGATTTCTTTTCCTTGCGTTTGTGTGCTCGTTGACAGGTGAGTTTTTTCTTCTTTGTATAGGTGTGTGTGTGTGTGTGTGTGTGTGTGTGTGTGTGTGTGTGTGTGTGTGTGTGGGTGTGTGTGTGTGGGTGTGTTTGGACGTCCAATTGTGGATCACTGTTGAGCTCGGATGGCTCTTTGTATTTGAAGCTAATCAGAGAGAGAAGGAGGAGCAGGAGGAGGAGAAGGAGGAGGAGGAGGAGGAGGAGGAGGAGGAGGAGGAGGAGGAGGAGGAGGAGGAGATGGTGGTGGTGGCAGAGAAGGAGGGAAAGGAGGAGGGACAGGATAAAAATAGAGGACAGACCAAGAAGATGGAAGAATTATGTACTAAAAGTAAAAAACTCATTCTCTCTCAACTCTAATATACAAAGCTCCCTTATTTTCATTATGCACAGAGAGAGAGAGAGAGAGAGAGAGAGAGAGAGAGAGAGAGAGAGAGAGAGAGAGAGAGAGAGAGAGAGAGACCGACCGACCAACCTACCACACACACGCATTAATAAGGACAGAGACGAAGGACTGAGACGGAGAGAGGTAGAGAGACAAAGTGGGAAAGGGAAGAACAGAAGGAATGGGAAATAGAGATAGCTGTGTACGAACCTGGAATAGGGAGACGGAGGGAGAGCAAGCATGAAAGAAACCCATGAAAGAGAGAGAGAGAGAGAGAGAGAGAGAGAGAGAGAGAGAGAGAGAGAGAGAGAGAGAGAGAGAGAGAGACACTATATGCTATAACTATGCTCACTTAAGAAAGAAGAGCAGGAGGAGGAGCAGGAGGGCGAGAGGGAGGAGGCGTGACGGATGCGGTGTGGAAGATTGATGACGTGTTTATGAGAGGCGAGACATGTCCAAAAATGGGAGAAACGTGTCTGTGTGTGTGTGTGTGTGTGTGTGTGTGTGTGTGTGTGTGTGTGTGTGTTCGTTTTTTTATTTAGTGTTTATCAATTTCTTTCTTCCTTTCCTTCTTTCTTTCTTTTGTTTTTACGGGATTTGTAAAGCTCGTAATGCCTCTTTTAGATATAAAATTATTTTGACATTGTGGTGACCGCACATTACAGTACAGTATATTATAGATAGTTAGAAAAACAAGAAAATAAAGAAGAAAGGAAAGAAGTCAAAAGAAAGAAGAAATAGCGATGTTATAACTCTAAAAGGAACATCATAGTACGCAATAAAGAAACAAAATTTGAAGACAGAAGAAATGAAGGAAAAGAAAGAAGAATAAAAGAAGAAGAAAATAGACAGAAGAGAAGAAAGAAAAAAAGGGAGAAAGAAAAGAAATAAAATAGAAAGAAGAAATGGAGATGTTATAACCCTGAATGGAGCAGCACAGTACACAATAAAGAAACGAAATATGAAGAAAGAAAAAATGAAGAAAATGAAAGAATAACAAATGAAGAAAGAAAAGAAGAAAGAAAAAAGGAGAAAGAAAAGAAATCAAAAGAAAGAAGAAATGGAGATGTTATAACACTGAATGGAGCAGCACAGTAAACAATGAACAAGCAAAATATGAAGATATAAAAAATGAAGAAGAAAAAAGAAGAATATATGAAAGAAAAAGAAAAAAGACGGAAGAAGAATAAATAAAAGGAGCGGTAAAAAAAAAAGTTGGTCCCTTCCGGAATGGTCATTTACACCTTCCTATTAGATTCTCCAGGATCAGGGAAGTGAAGAGAGCAAAACAGCAGGCCAGAGAAACAAGAATAAAAGATCAGGATTATAGTCAAAACAACACCCATGATGTGGGTCACAGTACAAGATAAAGAGTATTAACACAAGACATTTGTATAAAATGGCGGAGTGAGAGGAAAAACAGAGCCAGGAAAGGAGAGGAAAATTACCAAGGAAAGTAGGTCAACCTATAGAAAACTATCAGTGTATACCTATACTCCGCCTTAAATCTTGTCTTAATTTGTAATTGGTTAATTGTATATTTGAAGGGTCATAGTAATGTCAGATTGGTCAAGAGGTAATGAAAAAAGTAGAGTATGATTGGTTTGAGGTGCAGGAATCACCACACTTGAGGGGAAGGATCATTGGTAGAAAGAGTTTCCTGTATCAGTGGAATAAATCAGAAGAGTAACAGAGAAGCGCAGCCAGTAACAGACACATAGGCCAAGGCCTGACCAGAGAGAGTATATAAATGGACAGAATAACTTATGTAACTGAGGCTTGAAGCGTAATGCAATCTAGAAATCATTAACTTATCAAAGGAGGAATAGGATGTTTATTTGATGTTTAATATTGCTATGATAGGTTTTGTGTGTATTATGTACTAAAATTTAC
>NC_059271.1:12203395-12228395 GCF_017591435.1 Portunus trituberculatus | reverse complement strand
GACTGAAAGTCAACATGCAGTATATTGTGTACCTTAGTGAAGCTCATTATCCATTCTCAATGGTATATATATATATATCTATATATATATATATATATATATATATATATATATATATATATATATATATATATATATATATATATATATATATATATTGTTACGTTCACCGGTTAAACGGGTAAGATTGGCATCGGGGAGCCGGTGAACAATAACAATAAAAAAAAACACTGCAGGTTCAACTGGTGAGGAAATGCAAAGGGGCACTTTAAAAAGCTATTTTAATAACCCATAATGAAACTGACACACAGATATAACATGAAACATGAAACACAGATATATAACATGAAACACAGGAAAATGACATACACATATACATATAACACAGTAATAAATACAACAATAAAGAACCCAACTTAATACCTAACAATAATCCTAATCCTATATGGAGGCAATGTGGAAAACACGGACGAGGGGAAGTGATACTTATGAGGTGTCGCAGTGGTGAAGTGCTGGGTGATGGTTGATCCCACGGTAGACCCAAGAGGCGTTGTGTTCACTGGTTGAGGCCTGGACCTCAACTGACTTCCAGAAAGCCAAGAGCTGGCTTAACACTTCCGGTTGAGTCGAATGGGGCCGCGTGAATCCAACTTCGGGACAGTAGCGGGCTTCATGAAACGGTGACGTGGAGGGTTCATGAGACGGTGGCGTGGAAGGTTCACGAGACGGTGACGTGGAAGGGGAGGCGGAGAGGTGGCGAACGAGGTAACAAGCGGAGGAGGTGATGGTAGTGGAGTATGTTACGGGCGGGCCGTAACATTTCCTCCCCCCTAAGACCTCCGTAATGGGCTCATGAAGGAGGTGAGACGGGAGATCTTGATAAGGCGTCGGCGATGATGTTGTCCACCCCCTTGATATGGTGGACTTCCAAGTTGAAGGGTTGAGTTAACAAGGCCCACCTAAGAATGCGTTGGTTTCGGTTCTTCATGGCGTGAAGGAAGGCCAGAGGATTGTGATCGGTGAAGACCTTCGTAGTTTGAGGACCAGGATGAAGGTAGCACTCAAAACGTTGGAGCGCCAGGACGAGTGCCAGAGCCTCCTTCTCGATGGTGGAGTAGTTGAGTTGATGTTTCTTCAGCTTGGCGGAGTGATAGGCGATGGGATGGAGGATGCCGCTTGTGGGGTCCGTTTGTAGTAGGACAGCACCCACTCCAACTCCACTCGCGTCCACTTGTAGATGGAAGGGGCGGGAGTGATCCGGCGTCCAGACCACTGGTTCCGAGGAGAGGAACGCCTTGAGGTGTTGGAAGGCTTGGTCACAGGTCGGGGTCCAGTGGAAGGGGACGGAAGTGCTGATAAGGTCCGTCAGGGGGGCGGCCAGGGTGGAGAAGTTCCTACAGAATCTTCTGTAGAAACCAGCCATCCCCAAGAACCTCATGAGAGCTTTCCTGGTGGTAGGGACAGGGAAGCCAAGGATGGCCTCCACGTTGGCTCTCTTGGGGCGAACCTTGCCGTTCCCCACCACATGTCCCAGGTAGACCACCGTAGACTTCCCGAAGGTGGACTTGGCCAGGTTGATTGTAAGCCCGGCTTCCTGCAACCGACCCATCAGCCTCCGAAGACGGGTCAGATGTGTCACCCAGTCGTCCGAAGTCACCACCAGGTCGTCCAGATATGCAGATGTTCCCTCCAAGTCCTGGGTGATGTAATTTATAGCCCTCTGGAAGGTGGCGGGAGCATTAGACAAGCCGAAGGGCATCACTGTGTATTGGTATAGTCCGAAGGGGGTGATGAAGGCGGATATTATTCGGGCCTCGTCCGAGAGGGAATCTGGTAGTAACCTTTAAGTAAGTCTATAGTGGTTACAAATTTGGCTACTCCTATACTATCTATAAGGTCCTCTATCAAGGGCAATGGGTAGGAGTCTGGCACCGTCACTTTATTTAATTTCCTGTAGTCGGTGCAAAATCGACTACTACCATCTGGCTTAGATGTTAACAGGCAGGAGAAGCCCAGGGGATATACTAGGTTCTGCAAGGTGATGACAGAGCAGATAGTCTACCTCTTTTTCATCAAGTCTCTTTTAATGGGTGAAATGCGATAGGCTGGTTGTCTTATAGGCTTGATGTCATTAGATATTAATGTTATGTCATGTTGGATAGTATTACAAAGTCCTGGAAGGTCACCTGTGATTTCTGAAAAGTCTAGCAATAACTTTTTAAGATCAGACTGTTGTGAAGGTGTTAAGGAAAGAAACACCTCATCAAGGTTGGACATGATTTGGCTGTTTGAGGGGCGTCCTTTAGGTGACGAGAAGAGGAATTCGATGTCGGACTCTTCCTCGGGGGGCACAGGACCAGACTCCTTCCCTACCAGACATACAGGTACAGTGCGAGACAAGTCGTCCTCTGGTTCTCTGGAGTGGTAAGGTTTCATTAGATTAATATGAACTAGTTGGGAATCCTTACGACGGTCAGGAGTGTGGACCACATAATTTAATGGACTTAGTTTTGAGCCACAACATAAGGTCCCATGAACTTACTGTGAAGAGCATTGCCTGGAGTGGGGAGAAAAAGTAAAACCTTGTCTCCTGGTTTGAAACTTCTCATGACAGATTTGGGAAGAGAATTCTGTTGCATTTTAGTTTGAGATTTGAGGAAGTTTGATTTAGCAAAAGATCTGACTTCACTGATTTTATTCTTAAGGTTACTGATGTAGTCAGACACACTGGGGCTTGAAGGAGTATTTTGAGTAAACCATTGATCCTTTAATATTTTGAGAGGCCCCCTGATCTGTCTACCATAGAGTAATTCAAAGGGAGTAACCTAAAGAATCTTGAGGAGATTCTCTTAAAGCGAAGAGAAGGAAAGAGATACTTTCATCCCAGTCTCCTTGATGCTCCAAGCAATACTTCTTCATCATGGATTTTAATGTTTGGTGAAACCGCTCCAGACAGCCTTGGGATTGGGGTGGTAAGCCGAGGAGGTAACATGGTCGATGTTTAGCTCATTCACTATCTGTTGGAAAAAATTGCTAGTGAAATTGCTACCCTTGTCAGACTGAATTTGTTTTGGAATTCCTACCGAGGTGAAAAAATGTATTAGATGTTTTACAATGGTCTTTGATGTGATGTTCTTAAGAGGAATGCTTCAGGGTACCTGGTAGTGGGATCCATGAGGGTTAACAAATACTGATTCCCTCGTTTGGTTTTGGGTAAGGGCCCTACGCAGTCTAGAATGATCTTTTCGAAGGGCTCCGTCTGAACTGGAATAGGCGTCAGAGGAGCTGGCACAAGGCGTTCGTTAGGCTTACCCACAATTTGACATATGTGACATGTTTTTACATAGTGTGACACATCCTTTTTCATTCCTGGCCAAAAAAATGTTGAAGAGCCTTCTTGTAGGTTTTTGGATGCCTAGATGACCTGACAATCCATCATGAGCTAGTTCTATAATGGCTGGTCTTACAGACAAGGGATGACAACTTGATGTGTTTCTGACCAGGTGTCTAGTTGTTTCAGTTCAGGAGGTCTGTAGGCACGCATCAGGACTCCTTCCTGATAATAAAAACAAGGCAATTTAGACATATCCTTTGTCTCACTGGCAACATGTCTGATCTTAGCCAAAGTGAGATCCTGTTCCTGAGCATTAATCAAATTCTCCTTTGAAATGATGTTATTGTACAAGTTGTCAGTAGAGGCAATCATTGGTGGAGGAGGTGATGAAAGGGCAGGGGACTTGGACTGAGACCTGGTGACTGCACACACTGGGAAGAAGTGAGGGATGTTTCGTCCAGGGTCTTAGTGGGACTTTCTGTTAAGGGAGAATCAAGAACAATTAAGTTTGGAACAGCCAAGTTACCCGCAAGATCATTACCCAGTACAAGATGTACCCCGGTACTGGCAGTTCACCAGGTTTAATGGCTACCTCAACCTCTCCTGAAATGAAAGGGCACTGTAAGCTAATTTTAGCCAAGGGATAGGAGAGCTGTGATTCGAGACCTGTAAGGATCACCTTCTCCCAGTGAAAGCCTGTTTGATGTTAGGGATGACATCTTCCCTTAAGATGGATTGGGCAGCACCTGTATCACGCAGAACCTTGACATTTATTGCCTTGTCTTTACCATCAGTCAGGGACACTTTACCTTGATACATGTACGAGTCATAAAGTTCTAGAGGAGAGTTGACAGGGTTAGCTAGGGCCACTGGTTTCTTGTTCTCAAATGTGTTAGGTTTAGGGGCCACAAAAGAAAGTTGACGTTGAGAGGCCTTGCAATTTGGGTGTCTACATTTCTGGATCGTGTGTCCTGGTTTCTTACAGTATGTACACCAGGGGGAATTATATGCATTTGGCGAGAATCCGGTCGGCTTACCACCCGCGCCCCAAAACCTTCCCCAAAGGAGGACCTAACATTAGATAGTGAACCACGACCTCTACTACCCAGGGATCCCATCAACAAAGCAAACGCATCAGCCACTTTAGCGGCAGACATAAGATCACTCTCTCCCGTTCTTCCACATGCCTCAGAATATTAAAGGGTAACTTGTTCTTCCATTCTTCCAGGACCATTAGATTGAGCAACTCCGAAAAGGTGGTAATGTTAAGGGCGGCTAACCATTTCTTAAATTGTCTTAGTTTCTCACTAGCAAATTCAACATAGGTGTGAGACTCTGGTTTACATACTTTCGAACTGTTGTCTGTATCCATCAGAAGTGATAGAGTAGGCGTCTAGAATGTTACCTTTGATCTCTTCATATTCTACCTCATCACTAAGGCCGTTGTATACCCTATAAGCTTTTCCTACTAGCTTAGGGACAAGGAGAGACACCCACTGATCCTTGGGCCATTTATTCCTATTAGCAATGCTCTCAAAAGCGCGAAATGACCCGTCAACATCAGATTCATCAAAAGGGGGAACTAGCGGAGCAGCTGTAGCAGGATTAAAGCTTGCTAACTTTTTCTTTATATCTATTTCTTCCCCTCTAAACTTAGCGTCATTTCGTAGGGCTAACTCCTGAATTTCTAACTCTTTCTCCTGCCTTTTAAGTTGTAACTGAAATTCTCTCTCTTCCTTTTCTGCCTGTAGTTGCATTTCTTTCGCTTCTTTTTCTGCCTGTAGTTGCATTTGTTTTTCATGCATCCTGTATTCTAGTCTAAGCTTCTCAATTTCCCACTGACTTATCCTACTCTTATCCTGTTCTTCCTGGGGACTGTGTATTATAGTCCTCGTAGAGGCTGACATGGGAGTTAACTCTTCTATGGCATTTCCTAGCAACTGACCTTCTTGCACTAGATGTTCAACAACTACATTCTTAATGACCTCTTTAGTCATCTGAGACGTGATGGGAACATCAAAATGTTTAGCGATGGCTTTCCATTGGACCTTTTTTATATTAGCATCTTTAAGTTGTTCCAGAGAAGGGTCAGCACAAAAATCTTCAACGTTAAACTGAGCGGAAGCCATATTAAATAGATGTTAAACCACAACAAAAAAAAAAATGATAAGCGAATTACTTAAGTGAGGAACTTGGCAGAGTGATAATAAAGGCAACCTTGGAAATTACCTAGATTATACTTAAGTAAACACTTATGAGTACAATCACTAATGAAGGGTAAACTAGAGAGTTACGGCATTAAGAGGGATCCGGATTACTCTAGTTACGAGACTTGAGAGTGAGGAGCGAATTGTACTGAGACTTGTTATTGATAAGGAGGCGGATTAGTCTGAGAGACTAGTTAAAATGGCCGATTCTAACTAGCGAGAAAAATGATCCGCGAAGTTGAGGGATTGAGGGTTCGCATGAACATATGATGATCCCAACACTTGGATAACACTTATTACACACCTGCCTATGTGCAAAAATAGAGATAAGTGCTATCGGTGAACACGCCTTTCTACCTGGTTTCCTGCTCTACCACTGCTATGCGATACCAATGAAAGTCACGAAGCACGTTTAACCCAAAAGGAGCTACTTGATCGCACAAAGGTAAATTTAAACCACACGCAGAGTAAGTCACAAAAAAAACACATCAAAGTCACAACACCACAGAAACACAAGTAATCACAGAAAAAAAGTCACTGGAAAAATGGAACACTGAACATGGGTTATAATGGTCCTGTCACGGTCGCCAATTGTTACGTTCACCGGTTAAACGGGTAAGATTGGCATCGAGGAGCCGGTGAACAATAACAATAAAAAAAAAAACACTGCAGGTTCAACTGGTGAGGAAATGCAAAGGGGCACTTTAAAAAGCTATTTTAATAACCCATAATGAAACTGACACACAGATATAACATGAAACATGAAACACAGATATATAACATGAAACAGGAAAATGACATACACATATACATATAACACAGTAATAAATACAACAATAAAGAACCCAACTTAATACCTAACAATAATCCTAATCCTATATGGAGGCAATGTGGAAAACACGGGACGAGGGGAAGTGATACTTATGAGGTGTCGCAGTGGTGAAGTGCTGGGTGATGGTTGATCCCACAGTAGACCCAAGAGGCGTTGTGTTCACTGGTTGAGGCCTGGACCTCGACTTGACTTCCAGAAAGCCAAGAGCTGGCTTAACACTTCCGGTTGAGTCGAATGGGGCCGCGTGAATCCAACTTCGGGACAGTAGCGGGGCTTCATGAAAAGGTGACGTGGAGGGTTCATGAGACGGTGGCGTGGAAGGTTCACGAGACGGTGACGTGGAAGGGAGGCGGAGAGGTGGCGAACGAGGTAACAAGCGGAGGAGGTGATGGTAGTGAGTATGTTACAGGCGGGCTGTAACAATATATATATATATATATATATATATATATATATATATATATATATATATATATATATATATATATATATATATATATATATATATATATATATATATATATATATATTATTATATATATATATATATATTATGATAATCTGGTTAATTATTTCTATCAACCATTTAAAATAAGGTGGTTTTTAGTGGTTAGTTACAGAGTAACACTATTTCTATTTCATAAACAGGAAAAAAACACATTTATAATATATCTGGCTAAATATCTATATTCTGATAATTTGAAAATTTTTTTTGGAGAGAGAAACTGTTTCTAAAATAAACATCACATACAATGAGGCGAAAGTGAGAGAACATTTTAAACTAAACAACAGATCAATACAATAGATCACATGTAGTTTAATGCTGAGTACCATAAAGCCAATGTATGAAGACTAGGGAGACATATACGCACACTGTAGTAACTTTCGCATGTCCATCTCGTGCTCATGAGTTAGCGAGTAACAGTGACTCGTGCAGTGCTGTGTGTACATGAAGGTTACAAGTCATAATTATTTACTGACAGCGCGGGGAACATGTAGGAAACTCTAAATCATCCTTGCTTTGCTATGTAATTAACAGAGTATTTTGTTTTTGTTTTTTTTTTTTTGGTTGTCAACAGTGACTCGCTGCGCAGGAAGCAACCAGCTGGCCACGGCAAATTGAACACTGGACGTATATAACGCTCCACTGATGAGAATAATAGTAATAATAATAATAGTAGTAGTAATGATTGCAACAAATGAGCAAACATAAAGAGTGGACTGATAAATAAAAAGTTCGTTAGCTAAAATGATAATGAAAGTAGTACGTAGTAATAGTGTCGATGATAGAAATAATTATTGCACTAAGTGAGGAGACATAACAAGTGAACCAATATTTAAAAAAAGGTGATAACAAGATATTGATGAAGATAATTATTAGTTATATGTTAACACTTCATACAACTAAAATAACATCCAAAAAATATAAACATCACTGTTACTAATACATCGATATTGATGTTACTAATGTTACGGCCCGCCCGTAACATACTTCACTACCATCCCCTCCTCCGCTTGCTACCTCGTTCGCCACCTCTCCACCTCACCTTCCACGTCACCGTCTCATGAACCCTCCACGTCACCGTCTCATGAAGCCTCGTTACTGTCCCGAAGTTGGATTCACGCGGCCCCATTCGACTCAAGCGGAAGTGTTAAGCTCTGGCTTTCTGGAAAGTCAGTCGAGGTGTAGGCCTCAACCAGTGAACACAACGCCTCTTGGTCTACCGTGGGATCTACCTCACCCAGCACTTCACCACTGCGACACCTCATAAGTATCACTTCCCTCGTCCCGTGTTTTCCACATTGCCTCCATATAGGATTAGTATTATTGTTAGGTATTAAGTTGGGTTCTTTATTGTTGTATTTATTTTTTGTGTTATATGTATGTGTATGTCATGTTTCATGTTATATTTATGTGTATGTCAGTTACATTATGGGTTATTAAATAGCTTTTTAAGTGCCCCCTTTGCATTTCCTCACCAGTTGAACCTGCAGTGTTTTTTTTATTGTTATTGTTCACCGGCTCCCCGATGCCAATCTTACCCGTTTAACCGGTGAACGTAACAATTGGCGACCGTGACAGGACCATTATAACCCTTGTTCAGTGTTCCATTTTTCCAGTGACTTTTTCTGTGATTACATTATTTTTTTTGTGTTTCTGTGGTGTTGTGACTTTGATGTGTTTTTTTCTGTGACTTACTATGCGTGTGGTTTAAATTTACCTTTGTGCAATCAAGTAGCTCCTTTTGGGTTAAAAGTGCTTCGTGACTTTCATTGGTATCGCATAGCAGTGGTAGAGCAGGAAACCAGGTAGAAAGGCGTGTTCACCGATAGCACTTATCTCTATTTTTGCACATAGGCAGGTGTGTAATAAGTGTTATCCAAGTGTTGGGATCATCATATGTTCATGCGAACCCTCAATCCCCTCACTTCGCGGATCATTTTTCTCGCTAGTTAGAATCGGCCATTTTAACTAGTCTCTCAGACTAATCCGCCTCCTTATCAATAACAAGTCTCAGTACAATTCGCTCCTCACTCTCAAGTCTCGTAACTAGAGTAATCCGGATCCTTTTAATGCCGTAATTCTCTAGTTTACCCCCCATTAGTGATTGTACTCATAAGTGTTTACTTAAGTATAATCTAGGTAATTTCCATTCTGCCAAGTTCCTCACTTAAGTAATTCGCTTATCATTTTTTTTGTTGTTGTTTAACATCTATTTAATATGGCTTCCGCTCAGTTTAACGTTGAAGATTTTTGTGCTGACCCTTCTCTGGAACAACTTAAAGGTGCTAATATAAAGAAGGACCAATGGAAAGCCATCGCTAAACATTTTGATGTTCCCATCACGTCTCAGATGACTAAAGAGGTCATTAAGAATGTAGTTGTTGAACATCTAGTGCAAGAAGGTCAGTTGCTAGGAAATGCCATAGAAGAGTTAACTCCCATGTCAGCCTCTACGAGGACTATAATACACAGTCCCCAGGAAGAACAGGATAAGAGTAGGATAAGTCAGTGGGAAATTGAGAAGCTTAAACTAGAATACCGGATGCATGAAAACAAATGCAACTACAGGCAGAAAAGAAGCGAAAGAGATGCAACTACAGGCAGAAAAGAAGATAGAAGAACAAGAAAGACAAATGCAACTACAGGAAAACAAATGCAACTACAGGCAGAAAAGAAGAGAGAGAATTTCAGTTACAACTTAAAAGGCAGGAGAAAGAGTTAGAAATTCAGGAGTTAGCCCTACGAAATGACGCTAAGTTTAGAGGGAAGAAATAGATATAAAGAAAAAGTTAGCAAGCTTTAATCCTGCTACAGCTGCTCCGCTAGTTCCCCCTTTTGATGAATCTGATGTTGACGGGTCATTTCGCGCTTTTGAGAGCATTGCTAATAGGAATAAATGGCCCAAGGATCAGTGGGTGTCTCTCCTTGTCCCTAAGCTAGTAGGAAAAGCTTATAGGGTATACAACGGCCTTAGTGATGAGGTAGAATATGAAGAGATCAAAGGTAACATTCTAGACGCCTACTCTATCACTTCTGATGGATACAGACAACAGTTTCGAAAGTATGTGAAACCAGAGTCTCACACCTATGTTGAATTTGCTAGTGAGAAACTAAGACAATTTAAGAAATGGTTAGCCGCCCTTAACATTACCACCTTTTCGGAGTTGCTCAATCTAATGGTCCTGGAAGAATGGAAGAACAAGTTACCCTTTAATATTCTGAGGCATGTGGAAGAACGGGAGAGAGTGATCTTATGTCTGCCGCTAAAGTGGCTGATGCGTTTGCTTTGTTGATGGGATCCCTGGGTAGTAGAGGTCGTGGTTCACTATCTAATGTTAGGTCCTCCTTTGGGGAAGGTTTTGGGGCGCGGTGGTAAGCCGACCGGATTCTCGCCAAATGCATATAATTCCCCTGGTGTACATACTGTAAGAAACCAGGTCACACGATCCAGAAATGTAGACACCCAAATTGCAAGGCCTCTCAACGTCAACTTTCTTTTGTGGCCCTAAACCTAACACATTTGAGAACAAGAAACCAGTGGCCCTAGCTAACCCTGTCAACTCTCCTCTAGAACTTTATGACTCGTACATGTATCAAGGTAAAGTGTCCCTGACTGATGGTAAAGACAAGGCAATAAATGTCAAGGTTCTGCGTGATACAGGTGCTGCCCAATCCATCTTAAGGGAAGATGTCATCCCTAACATCAAACAGGCTTTCACTGGGAGAAGGTGATCCTTACAGGTCTCGAATCACAGCTCTCCTATCCCTTGGCTAAAATTAGCTTACAGTGCCCGTTCATTTCAGGAGAGGTTGAGGTAGCCATTAAACCTGGTGAACTGCCAGTACCGGGGTACATCTTGTACTGGGTAATGATCTTGCGGGTAACTTGGCTGTTCCAAACTTAATTGTTCTTGATTCTCCCTTAACAGAAAGTCCCACTAAGACCCTGGACGAAACATCCCCTCACTTCTTCCCAGTGTGTGCAGTCACCAGGTCTCAGTCCAAGTCCCCTGCCCTTTCACCACCTCCTCCACCAATGATTGCCTCTACTGACAACTTGTACAATAACATCATTTCAAAGGAGAATTTGATTAATGCTCAGGAACAGGATCTCACTTTGGCTAAGATCAGACATGTTGCCAGTGAGACAAAGGATATGTCTAAATTGCCTTGTTTTTATTATCAGGAAGGAGTCCTGATGCGTGCCTACAGACCTCCTGAACTGAAACAACTAGACACCTGGTCAGAAACACATCAAGTTGTCATCCCTTGTCTGTAAGACCAGCCATTATAGAACTAGCTCATGATGGATTGTCAGGTCATCTAGGCATCCAAAAACCTACAAGAAGGCTCTTCAACATTTTTTTGGCCAGGAATGAAAAAGGATGTGTCACACTATGTAAAACATGTCACATATGTCAAATTGTGGGTAAGCCTAACGAACGCCTTGTGCCAGCTCCTCTGACGCCTATTCCAGTTCAGACGGAGCCCTTCGAAAAGATCGTTCTAGACTGCGTAGGGCCCTTACCCAAAACCAAACGAGGGAATCAGTATTTGTTAACCCTCATGGATCCCACTACCAGGTACCCTGAAGCATTCCCTCTTAAGAACATCACATCAAAGACCATTGTAAAACATCTAATACATTTTTTCACCTCGGTAGGAATTCCAAAACAAATTCAGTCTGACAAGGGTAGCAATTTCACTAGCAATTTTTTCCAACAGATAGTGAATGAGCTAAACATCGACCATGTAACCTCCTCGGCTTACCACCCCAATCCCAAGGCTGTCTGGAGCGGTTTCACCAAACATTAAAATCCATGATGAAGAAGTATTGCTTGGAGCATCAAGGAGACTGGGATGAAAGTATCTCTTTCCTTCTCTTCGCTTTAAGAGAATCTCCTCAAGATTCTTTAGGTTACTCCCTTTTGAATTACTCTATGGTAGACAGATCAGGGGGCCTCTCAAAATATTAAAGGATCAATGGTTTACTCAAAATACTCCTTCAAGCCCCAGTGTGTCTGACTACATCAGTAACCTTAAGAATAAAATCAGTGAAGTCAGATCTTTTGCTAAATCAAACTTCCTCAAATCTCAAACTAAAATGCAACAGAATTCTCTTCCCAAATCTGTCATGAGAAGTTTCAAACCAGGAGACAAGGTTTTACTTTTTCTCCCACTCCAGGCAATGCTCTTCACAGTAAGTTCATGGGACCTTATGTTGTGGCTCAAAACTAAGTCCATTAAATTATGTGGTCCACACTCCTGACCGTCGTAAGGATTCCCAACTAGTTCATATTAATCTAATGAAACCTTACCACTCCAGAGAACCAGAGGACGACTTGTCTCGCACTGTACCTGTATGTCTGGTAGGGAAGGAGTCTGGTCCTGTGCCCCCCGAGGAAGAGTCCGACATCGAATTCCTCTTCTCGTCACCTAAAGGACGCCCTCAAACAGCCAAATCATGTCCAACCTTGATGAGGTTTTTCTTTCCTTAACACCTTCACAACAGTCTGATCTTAAAAAGTTATTGCTAGACTTTTCAGAAATCACAGGTGACCTTCCAGGACTTTGTACTACTATCCAACATGATATAACATTAATATCTAATGACATCAAGCCTATAAGACAACCAGCCTATCGCATTTCACCCATTAAAAGAGACTTGATGAAAAAAGAGGTAGACTATCTGCTCTGTCATCACCTTGCAGAACCTAGTATATCCCCCTGGGCTTCTCCCTGCCTGTTAACATCTAAGCCAGATGGTAGTAGTCGATTTTGCACCGACTACAGGAAATTAAATAAAGTGACGGTGCCAGACTCCTACCCATTGCCCTTGATAGAGGACCTTATAGATAGCATAGGAGTAGCCAAATTTGTAACCACTATAGACTTACTTAAAGGTTACTACCAGATTCCCTCTCGGACGAGGCCCGAATAATATCCGCCTTCATCACCCCCTTCGGACTATACCAATACACAGTGATGCCCTTCGGCTTGTCTAATGCTCCCGCCACCTTCCAGAGGGCTATAAATTACATCACCCAGGACTTGGAGGGAACATCTGCCTATCTGGACGACCTGGTGGTGACTTCGGACGACTGGGTGACACATCTGACCCGTCTTCGGAGGCTGATGGGTCGGTTGCAGGAAGCCGGGCTTACAATCAACCTGGCCAAGTCCACCTTCGGGAAGTCTACGGTGGTCTACCTGGGACATGTGGTGGGGAACGGCAAGGTTCGCCCCAAGAGAGCCAACGTGGAGGCCATCCTTGGCTTCCTGTCCCTACCACCAGGAAAGCTCTCATGAGGTTCTTGGGGATGGCTGGTTTCTACAGACGATTCTGTAGGAACTTCTCCACCCTGGCCGCCCCTGACGGACCTTATCAGCACTTCCGTCCCTTCCACTGGACCCCGACCTGTGACCAAGCCTTCCAACATCTCAAGGCGTTCCTCTCCTCGGAACCAGTGGTCTGGACGCCAGATCACTCCTGCCCCTTCCATCTACAAGTGGACGCGAGTGGAGTTGGAGTGGGTGCTGTCCTCCTACAAGCGGACCCCACAAGCGGCATCCTCCATCCCATCGCCTATCACTCCACCAAGCTGAAGAAACACCAACTCAACTACTCCACCATCGAGAAGGAGGCTCTGGCACTCGTCCTGGCGCTCCAACGTTTTGAGTGCTACCTTCATCCTGGTCCTCAAACTACGAAGGTCTTCACCGATCACAACCTCTGGCCTTCCTTCACGCCATGAAGAACCGAAACCAACGCATTCTTAGGTGGGCCTTGTTAACTCAACCCTTCAACTTGAAGTCCACCATATCAAGGGGGTGGACAACATCATCGCCGACGCCTTATCAAGATCTCCTGTCTCACCTCCTTCATGAGCCCATTACGGAGGTCTTAGGGGGGAGGAAATGTTACGGCCCGCCCGTAACATACTCCACTACCATCACCTCCTCCGCTTGCTACCTCGTTCGCCACCTCTCCACCTCCCTTCCACGTCACCGTCTCATGAACCCTCCACGTCACCGTCTCATGAAGCCCCGCTACTGTCCCGAAGTTGGATTCACGCGGCCCCATTCGACTCAAGCGGAAGTGTTAAGCAAGCTCTGGCTTTCTGGAAGTCAGTCGAGGTCTAGGCCTCAACCAGTGAACACAACGCCTCTTGGTCTACCGTGGGATCCACCTCACCCAGCACTTCACCACTGCGACACCGCATAAGTATCACTTCCCTCGTCCGTGTTTTCCACATTGCCTCCATATAGGATTAGTATTATTGTTAGGTATTAAGTTGGGTTCTTTATTGTTGTATTTATTTCTGTGTTATATGTATATGTGTATGTCAGTTTCATGTTTCATGTTATATGGGTTATGTCAGTTTCATTATGGGTTATTAAATCAAGTGCCCCTTTGCATTTCCTCACCAGTTGAACCTGCAGTGTTTTTTTTTTTATTGTTATTGTTCACTGGCTCCCCGATGCCAATCTTACCCGTTTAACCGGTGAACGTAACACTAAGTACATTTTTTCGTAACTATTGTAACTAATATTCTTTACTCACCTTCCTCCTCTCCCTCTTTTTTGTTCTCTAACCTATTCCTCTTAATTTCTTAGTTCCCGTTTTCCCTTCCTCCCTCCTTTGTCTCTTTCTATCACCCCTATCAACTCCTTCGCATTCTTTATCTCCTTTTCTATCTCTTCCCCGTTTTCTCCCATTCATCTTTTTTTTTTTTACCTTTCATGCTTTTCTTTCTCTTCTTTATCCACCATCACCAAACTTTGTCACCCTTCTCCCTTTTCTCCCTTTTTCTCTTCCTCTGTTATCCTTACCCGAAGAACCAGAATAACTTATTATTTTCCCATTCCTCCCTCGTTTATGTCGCCTCCATCTCCCTTCTCACCTCCTCTCACCTTCAGCCACCATCACCAAACCAGTTGCTCCTGAGAAACATGTGTAAAATTTTTGTTCCTGGGTGGGTGTCATTTTCCTCCTCGTACTGGGAATCTCTTCGGGAGCGGAATAACAAAACTAAAAGGGAGAGAAGGAGGAGGAGGAGGAAGAGAAGGGATTGCTTTTCTCATTACAGCCTCTACGCACCTCCCTACTTCCTCCTTAGCTTTCATTTTACTCTATGTCCTTGATTACAATTTCAGGACTTGTTTTCCTCCTCTTCTTCTTCCTCCTTATCCTCCTCCTCCTCCTCCTCCTCCTCCTCCTCCTCCTCCTCCTCCTCCTCCTCTTCTCCTTCCTCCTTCTCCTCCTCCTCCTCCTCCTCCTCCTCCTCCTCCTCCTCCTCCTCCTCCTCCTCTGCTTCTTCATCTTCCCAATCGCCACAGCCTTCCCGTTTGAAGTCTCACTTGAGTGGCTACCAGGAGCTGTGACAGTGTTAGCTCAAGTGAAGGAGTGAAGGCAGCTAAGAAATGAATGACTTCACAGTACGGGCTCATTACTGAGAGAGAGAGAGAGAGAGAGAGAGAGAGAGAGAGAGAGAGAGAGAGAGAGAGAGAGAATGTTTCATCTTTAGATTCTTGTCTATTATGCATTTTTATTTTATTCATTTATTTATGTTATGTGTTTTGAGTTGTATTTAGTTTTGTTAGTCAATTATTACTAATAGCTCGTTTCTTATCAGTCATTAAATATATTAGGAATCATTTCGGTATAAATCTTTTAAATGCATTTTTTGAAAATTTACTTGTTTATCTACTTTTTTTTCAATTTATCGTTCAGTTGTCTGTTTAAGTGAACAATTTCTTCATTGCAAGTAGTTTTATATCTAATGTTGCCAATCTCCAGTCCTTCCTCTTCACCACCACCACCACCACCATCACCACCACCACCACTACCACCACCACTATCACCACCATTACAACCACCACCACCGACAACAACAGCAACAACAACAGAGCTCCTCAATTTCCTTTACATTATTTTCATCTCCTCATTTTAAAAACCTTTCATCAATTCTAACAGCAGCAGCAGCAGCAGCAGCAGCAGCAGCAGCAACAACAACAACAACAACAACAACAACAACAACAACAACAACAACAACAACAACAACAACAATGAAAGAGACTCCTGCATTTCCATTACATTATTTTCATGTCCTCATTTTACAAAACCTTTCATCAGTTTTAATTCCTTGCCCGAGTGTTTTATTATTCGAATCACCGAACACACATTACCATAAACCTCTCACTTTCTCACCTTCGCGCTGGTTTTCTCTTTCTTATCTTTCATCTTTTGATAATGCAGCTTCTTTATAGTTTTCTGTTTGAAGCACTCTTTCTTGGCTTTGATTGTTTTATTTATTCGTTGGTAAAAATTGTGTAATAGCTAGTTGCTAATTGTTTAGGTAGTTAATTAATGCTGTTCAGTTATTGGTGAGCCATTTAGTGGTGCAGTTGATATGTAAGTCAAACAGCCAATTAATTTTAGTTCATCAGATAGTTAATATCATATTCAGTCTTTTTTTTCAGTCAGTTACTCATTCAGTTTGTCAGTCATTCTGTTAGTTTTGCATATACTCAGTCAGTCACTTAGTCAATTATCAATTATATCAGTCAATTAGTCAGGCTGTCATTCAGTTAGTTATTCCACTATTGATTAATCAATTAATCGACTAGGTAATTCATTAATTCAGTTAGCCAGTCGGACAGTCAATCACTCAGTCAGTCTAGAGAAGCGGTGGCGTAGTGGATAAGGTGGTGAGCGTGGGATATGGCAGACATCCATGCGTAGGCTTGAATCCCACCACGTACCGCCTTGTAACTTGGTCATCTGTGAAGTGGTTTAAAGTTACCTACGTATCACCATGGTACCCACGTTCTAGGTGGAGATGTAATTGCCTTACACCAAAGATGTGCTTAGGTGGTGATATGGGCCCTAATATGGGTACCACTATAAATCAAATTGTCTGCGCCGTTAATGGGTAGAAACTGAACAGCGCTTTCCATACTCTTCAAGTAGACTTACAGGCGCTATAGGCCGAAACGTAAAAATAAAAAAAATAAATAAATAAAAAAATCATCCCATCAGTCATTCATTCAGTCGGTCAGTGAGTTAGTGAGCGACCGAGTCACTCAATCAGATAATTTGTCAGTCAGTCAATTATTCATTGAAAGAGTCAATAAGTCATTTGATTGGTCATTCATTCAGTCAGTCATTGACTCATTCCATCAGGCAGGCGGTGGCGTAGTGGATAAGGTGGTTAGCGCGGGATCGTAGGTTCGAATCCCACCACATACCGCTTTGAAGCTACGCCATGCCATTTGTGGAGTGATTTAAAGTTACCTGCATGTCACCATGATACCCAAGTTCTAGGTGGTTACACCAAAGATGCGCTTGGGTAGTGATATGGGTCCTAATATGGATACCACTATAGTAAATAAAATTGCCTACGCCACTAATGGGCGGAAGCTTAACAGCGCTTCCCACATACGCTTCCCACATATACTCTTCAAGTATGCCTACAGGCGCTATTGGCCATAACATAAAAAAAAGAAAAATCTGTCAGTCAGTCAGCCGGTCAGCTAGTCAGTCTGTCACTCAGTCATTCACTCTACCAGCTGGTCAATCAATCATTTAT
Organism: Portunus trituberculatus; assembly: GCF_017591435.1. Lineage (NCBI taxonomy): Eukaryota > Metazoa > Arthropoda > Malacostraca > Decapoda > Portunidae > Portunus > Portunus trituberculatus. The sequence goes on along the minus strand of NC_059271.1, from coordinate 12,210,925 downwards.
TAGTTCATTCATTCATTCATTCATTCATTCAGTCAGTCAGTCAGTGTATCTGTCTGATATCTTAATCCTGGACTCATTTCCGTTCTACATAATTATGCAGAAATTTATTTATTCACGGGAAATCTTTTTTCACCGTTATTTAATCCTACTTTGAATAATCAAGATTTCATTACCACACTCGCGCACATCCACTGACCTTTCGTTATCTCCTCCTCCTCCTCCTTCTCTTCTTTCTCCTCCACTTCCTCCTCTTTCTCCATCTCCTCTATCTCCTCCTCCTCCTCCTCCTCTCTCTCCTGCTCCTGTTCCTCCTCCTACTCCGTTTCTCGTTGCTTGCTTCCGTCTTTCTGCTTTACCATATTCCTCCTTCTCATCTGTTATCTCCCTTCCTGCCACCTACTTCTTCCTCCTATCTTCCTTCTCTCTCACTCTCTCATAACCTCTTTCTCCTTTCACTTACTTTCGTCCCTTCTTTCCTCCCTTTGGCCTTCTTTTATTTTCTCTTTATTCATTCCTCTTCCTTTCTCCTGCCTCATCCTACCACATTCCTTTTTTTTTTATTCTTTCTTCCTCTTCTCCGTCTCTCCTTTCATTCTCCCATTCCTTTTCTATCTTCTCCTTTATAAGACTGCTTCCTTTCCTTTACTTTCCTTCCTCATTATCCTTCTTTCTTTTCTTTCTTCCTTCTTTTCCTCTTTCCCATTCTTCTTTCCCTTCCTTCCTCTTCCTTTCCCCTTTAACTTCACCTCGTCGTTTTATTTTAGTTTATCCCTCAACCAGGAACCTAACCATGCTGCAGTCTTCCTCCTCCTCTTCTACTTACTCCTCTTCCTTCTCTAATTCTTCTTCTTCTTCTTCTTCTTCTTCTTCTTCTTCTTCTTCTTCTTTTTCCTTCTGCCTCGCTATTATTAAGCAGAAAAGGTCAAACAACCCTGCATATGTATATATAAAGATCAGTTTGAACTTTTTTTTCGTTTTAGCACTCTCTCTCTTCTCTCTCTCTCTCTCTCTCTCTCTCTCTCTCTCTCTCTCTCTCTCTCTCTCTCTCTTACATATATATATATATATATATATATATATATATATATATATATATATATATATATATATATATATATATATATATATATATACATATATACACACACACACACACACACACACACACACACACACACACACACACACACACACACACACACACACACACACACACACACACACACACACACACACACACACACACACACACACACACACACACACACACACACACACACACACACACACACACACACACACACACACACACACACACACACACACACGGGTATGTTTCACTTGCCTTAGTAATAAACACTTATAATCTTTTCTATTTCTGGACACTGCACGTACTCTCTTGCTTCCTTTGATTTGTAAACAGCTAACCTTCCATAAATATATTTAACTCGATACGTGAGACGTGGAACAGTTTAGATGAAGAAGTAGTGTCTGCAACGAGTGTGCACACTTTTAAAGTAAGATTGGATAAGTGTAGATATGGAGACGGGGCCACACGAGCATAAAGCCCAGGCCCTGTAAAACTACAACAACTAGGTAAATACACACACACACACACACACACACATTTATCTATTTATTCATTTACTTTAGACGTAACTAAAACATATGGCACGAATTGTAATCGAACTGAATAATGTGAAGTTAGAATTTGCAGCAGAGCTAACAATACAGAAAGGGAGAGGCACATTAATAAATGTGAATGGAGTGTGACGTAAGCACCTACAGCTAAATATTCCTTAATCGCCAGCAAAACATAATTTTCGCAGTCTGCAAGCGTCATACAGTGTTTAGAAGCAGAAGCAGTGCATTCCCGAACATGAAGGATAGGTGCTGGAATTACAGACATTACAACTAATTTTCCTGTGAAGACAAATCATGAAAGCACATCATGGTTCTTCCTGTGTATGACCGACCGCCAGATAACGCAGAGAGGGCGATACAAGTTAATCGTTCATGCCTTTATCAGGAGAGGGGATAATCCGATGAAATCAGTATGATTTTCATTTTCCTTATGAAGCTGAGCATTAGGAACACAAATTGGTACTCCTTGTCTATGAACGACAATCAGATAGCATGGAGAGATGGGTGCAACATAACTGTCTGTCTACTAACTAAGAGAGTGGAATGACGAAACAAATAAGGAAATTGGACGATTAACTTACAAAAGACGAACATTAGATACAAAACTGGGATCTCTGTTTTTGGGTGTCTGTTAGACAAAATAGAAGATGTAGAAAGTATTAAATTGATAAGATTTTCATATGGATATGGGCAGTAGGAATACAAATTGCTTATCTGTCTGCGATTGACCACAATATTGAATAGTCAAATTGAAGCAATATAATTATCCCGAAGCTTACCAGAGAGTGAAATATGGAAAATACTACATTCCCTTATTAACATTAGGAACGTGCAACTTAATCTTTATGAAAGATTTCTTTATGACACTGGAACTAGTACAGTTTAGTACACGTTTTCATTTGTCTATAAGTGTCTGTGAGATGGCAAGAACAGACAAAAACGTTATAATTATCGCAGGTTTATCAGGAAGCCGGGGAGAATTACGAAGCAAGCACAAATCTTTTATGAACATTAGCAATATAACTCTGTTCTCTATGTCTATAAGTACCAATCAGATGGTCAGGACAGACATAAACTATATATATATATATATATATATATATATATATATATATATATATATATATATATATATATATATATATATATATATATATATATATATATATATATATATATATATATATATATATATATATATATATATATATATATATATATATATATATATATATATATATATATATATATATATATATATATATATATATATATATATATATATATATATATATATATATATATATATATATATAGTCATCCCAGAGTTTACCAGGATTAAACATGAAATCACAGAGACAGTACCTGATATACTTATGGTGATGAATATTACAAACCTACCCGTCTTCGACTGTCCACATAACGAAGGCACAATATTATTATTCCAGAATGCATCTGGATAAGAAATTAAATTAAAGAAAGAGCACCTGATTTACTTATGAAGGTGCGTATCATAAACATAATTTTACCTTGACTGCGAGTGTCCAGATAGCATAGAGATACAAGAACAGCATACACCAAGTAGTGACCATTAGTTCTGCAAGAAAGAGAGCATGAAATCTGGAGGAGGAGAGAACAAAGGCTAAAAATAACTGAGACGCATCTTTTATTTCTCTTCGCGTCCACATTTAGAAACAGGATGAAAGGTTAAAAGTTGCGGATTCGGCAGTGACGTGATTGTTCCAGTCCTTAGGCTGAATGACGTCAAGAAGTGAAGAGTTTTGCCACCAACGCTTGAGTAAACCCAGGGTTAAAATAACAAAAGGAGCAAAATGATTGGGAAAGTTTGCATTTGTTTTTGATAAACGAAAACTTAATGATGCTGTAGAAAAAAATATAGGGAATGAAAAATGTATAATATAGCATGCGACGTTCGAGGATAAACTAAGAACAAAAAATAGAATAAGAGAAAATCAAACTGTCTGCATTTCGTGACTAGCAAAAACATTATACCTGTGTAGATAAAAATGTCCGGAGAAGATGAAAGATCTGATAAAGTATACGACGCTCGAGGAAACCTATGAATAAGAAGTAAAATAACAAAAAAAAGAGAAGTCTGCATTTTCGTGATTAGCAAAAACTTTGTACCTAAGTAAAACAAAAAGATAAAATTTGAGAAAGAAAATATGTATAATAACGTGTATGACGTTTGAGTGTAAACTAAGAATAATGAGTAACATGAGAAAGAAAACCAAACCGTTTGCATTAGCAAAACTATAAGATTATTTAGAAGAAATATTGCTTGATAAGGAAAATAGAGTGAAATAACATAAAAAAAATGAATTGCCTATTTTTCGTGATTAGCAAAACTTATAATTTTCAGAAGAAAATATTATGAAAAAACGAGCAATCAATAGATTGACACTCTAGTCATTCCAAGACTAAAACAAGGTAATAGATGAAGCAAAATAGGAACATAAATGATAAAACGCTCATATTTTCATGATTACCCAAATTATAAACCTCTAGAAAAATAACAATAAAGAAGAAAAAGAAGTGTTAAATAATATAATGCACAATCAAATCCACCTTTTAATGAATAAGTTCATATGTAAGTTTATGCATGGCATGCAACATAATCCTCGAGTTTTCCCTGAATCAAACTATCTGGAAGGAAAAAAGTTTACGAGGTGATGAGCTTCGTTCTTTGCTACGCGGGAAAGATAACGAAAACTTGTGATGCTTTTTTTTTCACGTTTTCCTCCTGATAAAAGTATTGAACTTTGTAAAAGAAAGATTGAGTAAAGTTTGCGGCAGATCATGGAAAGAACAGGTATTGCAAGCTGCGGCGGGGTTGGATATCATCGTAAAAAACGCAGTGTGGGTGATTCTTGCTTGCTTGTGAATTTGGTGTTTATGTATTATATCTGAAAAGGTGTTGCACAGCCTTATACACATTTCTCTTGCACTGTCTCCTTTACATTCATCCAGCTGTAGTTGTATTCATTTGCCTGTAACAACATGACTCGTGTGCTCCTTTTGTCCGTATATTTGTCCGGTTTTAGTATTTTCCTAGTGTATTTTTATTTACTTGAGCGGGACATCAAAGAGTAAAAGTAAATTTAGAAGGAAACACCTATCGGTTTTCTCTCAAAAATAGAAGGAAATGGTACAAAGACTGCTCTTTTATCATTCACTTGAGAGGAAAACTAGAGTAAAAACATATTCAGAAGAACAAAGGCCAGTCAACAGTCTCTCAAAAAATAAAACCAATAATATTAACGAAGAGACATTGTGAAATAGGACAGCAAGTGAAAACTAAAAAAAAAAAATAAATAAATAAAAGAAATAAAGAACCAATTTACCCAGTTGTAAATGCTTAATTAAAATATAACCTGAGATACACTCGAATGGTGTTATTCCCGTGTCTATTTTAACCCAGTAGTTCCTGTGTGACACGCACCAAGTAGAGACACTCACCTCGGTAATGTATTCGGCACGGAAGTGGAGGTTAATGACACGGAAGCAGCCTGTAATTGCTCATTAATTGCAATCATCACCTACAGCGGAAAGAGAGGAAAGGGGTTACACGTATCGAGTTAAATATATTTATGGAAGGTTAGCTGTTTACAAATCAAAGAAAGCAAGAGAGTACGTGCAGTGTCCAGAAATAGAAAAGATTATAAGTGTTTATTACTAAGGCAAGTGAAACATACCCGTTCAATATCTTTTCACACACATCTCACCGTACAAGTAACTGGTACGGACTTTGATACAACTGCCTAATGAATAGAGAAATAAAAGAAAAAACGTGATTTTGATTAGTCTTACAAATATGTCTACATTGACCATAAATATGAAAGATAGATAAACATGGGTAAAAGAATAAAGTATAAATGTAAGAATGAAAGGAGAAAAACCAGCCCCGATTACTACTTCATAACATAGAAACTGTCATGAAAGCATCCTTAAACATAGCAAAACAACTGACTCAGACTAACCAAACAAATGCCTGGTAATCATTATGACGAAACTGAACTAAAGAGAAAATAACACTAGGACTTATCAATAACTAGATTGGTAACTTGTAAAAGTGACAAAAGAAAAATCTGACTGAACAAATGTATAGAAATTCTAGAATGGTGACAAGACTGAGGATAAAAGTATGAAAACGTTTTTTACAGTACCCAAGAAAAAAAACGACGTAAACATTAAGTAAAACAAAAGCATTTAGAAATATGAAGCGGAAGTATATGTAAACATAATAAGGTGTAATAAAACACGGGACAAACACAATATAACTCCCAGCCCATGTTTAAGGTTAGGCTGATGATTCTTCCCTGACTCGTGAAAGACCGCAAGGGATGTGCATAAATGGCAGTTAATTATAAGGAGGAAGTGTTAGACGCGAGATTTACCTACACATCGACACTAAGCCATTAAACTACGAGCACCTCAACATTCTTGTTTTTCCCCTACTTTTTTCCTATCAGTCAGTATTTTTTTTCTTTTCTTTTCTGATCAAACGTAGAGTTTATGTGCGTGCATGAATGTGTGTGTGTGTGTGTGTGTGTGTGTGTGTGTGTGTGTGTGTGTGTGTGTGTGTGTGTGTAACTTTAAGCCAGCGATAATTTTCTATTGATAACCTCTAAGAGTTAGGGTGCCTCTCTCTCTCTCTCTCTCTCTCTCTCTCTTTGTGTTCTGGTCTCCTGCACCTACGTAGTTTACTAATAATACTACGCAGTTTCATGGCATATTCTCTCTCTCTCTCTCTCTCTCTCTCTCTCTCTCTCTCTCTCTCTCTCTCTCTCAATTGTTCTGAATTTCTTACGTGGCTTTCAAAACTTTCCCAAACACACACCTTCCCTCTTCTTCCTGCCAGAGCTTAGACATACACACCTCTCCCTCACCCTCCATTACTTCTCCTCTCACGTATTCCTTCCTTCCTTCCCTCCTTCCTTCCTTTATCCTCTTCCTCCTCCTCCTCCTCCTCCTGCTCCTCCTCCTTCTCCTCCTCCTTCTCCTACTCCTCCTGTTCCTCTGTCCTCTGCAGGAGCCAGCAAGGTCAGGCAGCAGCGGCTCCACCCTGCCCGCCGCCCCTCTGGCTCCTCACCAACACTGCACCATCGCTATTAGGGCAACGATTGGACGAGTCACGCCGATTCCAGGCAAGGAGAGAGAGAGAGAGAGAGAGAGAGAGAGAGAGAGAGAGAGAGAGAGAGAGAGAGAGAGAGAGAGAAAATGTGGATGGGGAAGAAGGGGCATTATGGATGTAGAATAATTGTGACATATCGTTCGCTTAGATTAGTGAAAACATGTTTACACACACACACACACACACACACACACACACACACACACACACACACACACACACACACACACACACACACACACACACACACACACACACACACACACACACACACACACACACACACACACACACACACACACACACACACACACACACACATAAACGAACAAGACCGTGAAGATTTGTTCTATTTTTCTAATTCGCTGTTACTACTGCTACTGCTACATTAACCATTATTACCACTGCTACAGCTTTAGAACAAGACTATACAAATGTATTGATGGGGATGATAGGTGGAAATAGGTACATATAATCATACAGGTCCAACATGTATAAACCTAGTGTCCTCTTGCAGTTTTCTTCTATTTCATATGATTTTATGTATTACTACTACTACTACTACTACTGCTACTGCTACTGCTACTACTACTACTACTACTACTACTACTGCTTCTGCAAGAAACCTTAAGGGATTTAACTACAATTTCCTCTTTTAATTTTTTTTGACGGTTGTTATTGGTAATTAGTGTGTGTGTGTGTGTGTGTGTGTGTGTGTGTGTGTGTGTGTG
>NC_059271.1:12178395-12195895 GCF_017591435.1 Portunus trituberculatus | reverse complement strand
AGAAGCTATTTTCTTCATAGAGTTTTTTTCTTTTTACTGTAAAGCTATATTTATTTCTGTAATATTGTTGTTCCATCGTAGAATTAATGGTAAACAATGCTCTTAGTACGCATATATATGTAGGTTGTACAGTGAGTTTAGGCACGCTACATCGAGATCTGATAGTTTATGTAATTCTAAGTCGAAAATACTCTATATGCATACGCTGCGTTTAACTTTATTTTGCAAGAAATTAACGTGGAAGTCGTGCGTAACGGGAACTGTTCTCATGCGTGTGGGCTTTTCCTTCATCCATTCCTCCTCCCCGCCTTGCTACGCACTCGAGTGGTGCCTGATAGCATTGAGTGATAACAATTTGCGCACATTATATATGAAGCCAAAATCTAACAGGAAACCGTCTATAAATGACAAATTAGAGTTTCATATCTGTTAGGGAAGAAAATGTACAGGTAACACTAATAAAGTGTCTTATCCGCCCGTGTATGAAGTATTTTTCACATGTATGGGAGGTTCCACTCATACATCTCTCTTGGATAGGGTGAAATGAAAAGCTTTTCTTCTAATCAACTTCCCTCCTCTGACTGACTGTCTTCAGCCTCTTTCTCACCGTTGTAATGTTGCATCCCTTGCTATCTGTATCACTATTTTCATCCCAGCTACTCTTCTGATCTTGTTAACTGTATGCTTCCCCTCCTCCCGCGGCCTCGCTGAACAAGATTCTTTTCTTCTCTCTCTCACCCTTATTCTGTCCATCTTAAAGCATAAGTTACAAGAGTTAACCACTACTCCCAATCATTCATCCCTTTCTCTGGTTAACTCTTCCTTCTATATTTCCATCTACCTATGACGAACTCATTTAAGAGAGAAGTTTCAAAACATTTATCCTATTCTTTTGGATAACCCTTTCAGCCCTGTTTGGTGAGTGGCATTTCAGTGGGCCTTTTTGTTTGATCGTTTTTGTTGCCTTTGCCAAATTTTCTCCTCTTACATTGAAAAAAAAAAAAAAAACATACATGGCAAGTTGCTGCAGCTGTTACCACACAGCACTTCTCATTTTTATGTAAAAGGAAAGAGCCGGCCAAGGTAAAAAAAAAAAATGTTTAATAAAAAGGCCTGCTAAGGTACCCAGTGGCCGAACAGCGACAAAAGAAATAGTCAACAAAATGTGATATAAATGTCTTGAAACTTTCCTCTTAAATGAGTGCAGAACATAGGTATATGAAAATACGGAAGCAGACAGGAAGTTTCAGAGTTTACCAGAGAAAGGGATGCATGATTGAGAGTACTGGTTGACTCTTCCGTTAGAGAGGTGGACAAATAAGGGAGAGAAAGAAAAAAATCTTGAGCAGAGAGGCAGCGGGAGGAGGGGAGGCATGCAATTCAGTACGAAGTGAGCAAAAGAAGAGGAAGGGAGGTCCTGCTCTACATACAATTTTAACATTAATATCTCGCAAAAGAAAATAAAAACGAGCATATGTTTATAAAGTATTTTTGTTTGTCGCTGTTACGAAAAGTTATTGCACTATTACGAGTCTAAACAGGAGTCCAAAGATGAGAAAGGAGCGAGATCCAGATGTAGGCTTAACGATGCACAGAATATTCCCAAACCTGTGTTATCTAAGGCAACGTCAATACTGTTGCCTGCCTTCCTCGACCAGTGCAGGGCAGGGAATCGGGCGACTGAGAGCATGGTAGAGAGGTGAGCAGGAAGGCAGGGAGACAGGGAGAGAGGAAAACTAGAAGGGAGGGGGACAGTGTTAGGGGAACGGTAGGCCACGATTTCATGCCATCTAAAATAAGATGTAATTAAAGTAAGTGATGCCTTAATAGCTCTTTGGGAAGGAAAATAGCAAAACAAATTTAGGATGAATATATCAACACACCAAATACAAAGATAACGCAAAGTATCAACATCACTGCTGCGTAGCGCAGTAGCCAAGCCGTGCAGCTTTCCAAATGAGACTGTGCTAGAAAAAGGTAGAGGGGGCATAGAGGAGGAGTCGAGCGCCGGAACGAAGTCGACGAAGCTAGTCCGAGCTCAAGCAACGAGGCACAGTACCTATACCGGTTGGGGGATGGTAGGTATCCATCTCAGACCGGGAGAGAGTAAGGCAGGGAGACAGGGAGAGAAGGGAAAACAAGAAGACTGTGAAGCAAGAAGGTAGAGAGGCAGGCAGACAGAAGGGCAAAGAAAGAGGAAGACAGGAAGGTTGAGGGTGGGGAAAGTGGAAGGAATGTGTTACAGAGAGGATAAAAAACCGGTAAGCAGGCAATCAAGAAATCATGGAGGGAGAACGAAAGAGAGTCAAGGGAAATGGATGAAAGGAAGCAGAAAGACAGGAAGGCTGGGAGGCAGGTGAAGAAAAAGCAGGTAGGCAGGGGGAGAGGAATATGATGAGAGGCGAGGGAGGAAGACAAGGATGCATGGAGGAAGCAAGAGAAGCAGAATAAAGAGGGAGACAAGAAGAGAAGAAGACTAAGAGATAAGAAGACTAAGGAGAGCGGTAGAGATTAAGACATGAAGGCATAGAGAGAAGTGACAGGAAAATAGAGACAGGAAGGTAGCGGGGAAGTGAAACAGGTGGGTAGACAGAAAGACAAGATACATGATACAGAAGTAGGGAGATAGGAAAGTAGGGAGGGAAAAAGACAGGGAAGCATGCGGAAAAAAAAGTCAGGTAGGTAGAAAGATCAAGAAGGCACGGGGAGCAGAGGAAGTGTAGACAGACGCGAGGAAGAAGTGACGATTAACCTTCACTCCCTGCAGTAAGTTTCATTAATTTCTCAACAACAACTATTGTGTATTGCTTGGAATAGAAAATTCTTCCTGTTTTACTTCTCATTCTTACTGAGAACTTTACGTCCAAACCATTAACACTTACAAAAGAAAACATGATATCATTGTGTTCTCCATTGTCTGGAACTATTGTGCTTTGCTGCGAATAAAATCATTGCTTTTGTTCCTGACACCAAATTTTAGCACCCAACACTCACATAAGGGAACATAATAGCGCTGAACAATTCATCGCTTGACCTTTGCGGCAACAAATTCCTAACGAATATTCCCACGCCATATGTTCCGGGAAGGGCAGCGATGGGAATCGACTCGTCTATATTCTATATTTTAGTTGGGCGCACCCCGTAACCTTACTCCCTACTCTGTGACCCTGCCTGCCTTCACCTGGCCACCCGCGCACCACACGACCACTACCTTGTAAATTTTAGATAATCCTATTGACTACATTCTCTGGGTACTGACACTTTCAGAAGATCTTTTGTTTCCAGCCTATTCGTTGGCCTAGGCCAGTGTCCTCTCTAACATAAAGTAAAGTAAAAAAAAAAAAAAAGATGCAAGAACGTGACTTGTGTCGTGCCTGTGGTGTAGATTATAGATGGTTACTTAAACCCTTCAGTACTGGGACGCATTTTTACCATGAGTTTTGAGTAAGATTAAATGATTTGATTTTCATTAAGAGAGGTCTATGGAGGTCAGAAGATTACTGGCCAGAGTCCACATAAGTTTCTGAAGCTGTATGAAATCATTAAATAGTAAGTACATATAATAGATATGAAAAAAAGTGTCATGGTACTGAAGGGGTTAAGCAGGATATACATCAATGGACAGCGTTTTACGAGCATGTTTGTAGGTTACATATATAAGTTATTGGGAACATAATTTATAGATTAGATTATCAGATAGTGTGTGGTTTATGTAATGAATATTTAGAAAAAACAGTTATTATCACACGCCTATTACTTAGTGTTGCTGCTATTGCTACTACTGCTGCTGCTGCTGCTGACTGGAACGGAGGATACTGCAACAGAAATAACTTGAAAATTAACCTGAACGTGACCTCATCTTCGGAAACACTTCTATGTCGCACCTCCACTATGTACATTCAAAAGGCTCCAGTTGAAATTGCATGGGTTTCTGAATGTGTTTTGAAGATCCCGGTCATAACTGGACAAAATCATTACAATATTAACAGGAGAACCATTCTTGAGAACCCGTCTAATCATCTCTGTGGCTTTTGAAAATAATCATGGTGAGAGAGCAAAGCGTTTCTGAATAGGCTTTACCATTGCCTTCTGTGGGTATAAGCCTTGTGGAGTGAGAATCATAGGGGTAATAGGATACACACGAGTAACCTTACATCGTGGTACTGACGGGCTTGAAGTACACATGCTCTCTGTCCCTGGCATTGATACCGGGCCAGCGGGAACACAGAGGAAGCAGGAGCACTGGAGACTCTCGAAGCGGCGGTGAGCTAACGAGGAGATGAAAGGTAAACATTCCTCCTGGGATGAATTGAGGTTAGATCTTTAGGCCTACCCAACTCTGGTGTCATTTTGTTGAGAGAGAGAGAGAGAGAGAGAGAGAGAGAGAGAGAGAGAGAGAGAGAGAGAGAGAGAGAGAGAGAGAGAGAGAGAGAGAGAGAGAGAGAGAGAATTTGTTTTAAAATTTTGTTCCTGAATAAAACAACGGAACAGTAACATTACAATAAAATTCAGATGTCAATTAAATATTCTAATTACACTCTCTGACGTTGGTCGCAGCACGCCTCGAGAAAGAAAGCCGTCATGTGACAGATATGACACAGATTCGTATTTGTAAAAATTTTCCATGTCTTTTTATAGTCACGAAGCTTTCATAAAATGCAAACAAACAAACATTACGTACATTCAGATTTCCAGACTCGAATTGCAGTTTCACGTGATTTTTCGCTCTCACAGAGCAGCATTTTCTTGCTTAGCACATTCCACATTCTTTTTCTCACTAATGCGTTCATACATTTCCCTCGCAGCATTTCATATGCGTGTTTCTTCCCCGTTCTGAGGTGCAGACGGAGGCTGCCCTGATGCACACTGAAGGTAGACCGCACTCCACCTGTCTTGTTTCTCAGAAAAAAAAAAATCCTTTCCATATGCCAAGTAAATATGTCCTTCCTTAGCTAATATCATCCAACTTGCATCGGTCATCTTAATTGATTAAAACCTTGACTTGACTATCTACTTCATTTAAGTAGTTCTAGACAAATGACAGTATCGATACAGGCACATGTATATTTGAAATATAAAGATTACTTAGAAGTGGGTTTCGATGCTTTAACCAGAAATTAGCACCAGTTAATTTCACTACGCTGGAAGAAGTTTCTATTATTTTCCTTGCATTGTCCTTACATTTCTTGCAATTTTCCTTATTTTCTTAAATTTCCTTTATTTTCTTAAATTTTCCTTTATTTTCTTGGAGTTTCCTTTGTTATCTTATGTTATTAAGCCATAGCAGTTGAAAGACACAATACAAGCTAAAACAAAATAAATGAAAGCTTAGGGTCATGGTCAGAATTCGATAACCCTTACTCTCGTCAACTGTGTTTATGATTTACCCTCAACTGAAAGGCCTTTAATCTGCTGACAGCCCTATAAAACCAACTGTGAGACTGTCAGCGGATTAAAGGACTCGAGATTGCAGTAAAGACGGAACACGCTAGAAATGCAGCAGGTCAATAATTTCTTGGTAACAACCGTACATTTCTAACCAGAAGAAAAAAAAAGCGACAAAAGTTGAAATATTTAAATCAACAATGATACCAGTGGCGTGGGTAGCTAGGAACAACATGACTGAGGTTAATTTGTAGAGATTCCAGTGTTAAACATTCAACCTAACCTTAACGACGTCTATAGCTGTGCGACATTTAGGCGCTGCTGTAAAATCCTGGTCCCTGTTACAGTTCTAATTATATTTACGATTAATGGTGACATCAATCACCTAAAACGTATGGGAGGAGGAAAGGGTGGTATGTCTCTCTCTCTCTCTCTCTCTCTCTCTCTCTCTCTCTCTCTCTCTCTCTCTCTCTCTCTCTCTCTCTCTCTCTCTCTCTCTCTCTCTCTCTCTCTCTCTCTCTCTCTCTCTCTCTCTCTCTCTCTCTCTCTCTCTCTCTCTCTCTCTCTCTCTCTCTCTCTCTCTCTCTCTCTCTCTCTCTCTCTCTCTCTCTCTCTCTCTCTCTCTCTCTCTCTCTCTCTCTCTCTCTCTCTCTCTCTCTCTCTCTCTCTCTCTCTCTCTCTCTCTCTCTCTCGTACAAATCTACTAAGATCAACTTTGAAAAATGAGTAGAAAAATTATAAGTCAAGTGACAAAATCTCCCCAAACACGCTGCTAATTTCCTTCTTCCCGCCACGAGCCGCACTCCCCAGCCTTGTACAGTATCACGGGACCTCTGAACCAAGGGAACGACGTCTCGCTTGACACGGTGTAATTACCTCAGCAAGGAAAAAGGTATAATTATAATTCATAAATCATCTTGAAAAATAAGAGATAGAGAATAGTAAAAGAAAAATCCTTCCAGTGTCACTCCCACACGCCACTCATTCCATAGCACACTAGTAATTACTTCTCGTGGTATTTAATGGATTAGAGTGAAAGAGAAAATTAACTAAAAAGAGATACGAGTTAAAATATTCTAATGAGAGAAGAAAGTAATTTTGTATGATCTTAATTATAAACAATTAATCCCACAGCATGGCAACAATGAATTAATTGCTGTAACACATAAGATTATTAAAAGAAAGACATTAAACCTATTAGTATGTGAAAAGAAAGAAATCAGAGCGTATTTTCTTTTTTATAAACAAATAACCCACATCAAGATAACTCTTAATCAATTAACACATTTAGAAACACGATTAGAAAAGATGATAAACTACAACAAAAATTATCATTGTTTAGCATCCTGCGTATGAACAATTCATTCCACATTATCAATACTGTTATTGCTAATTCCTTGGTGTAGAAAATACAATATTTGTAATATTATAGCCAATCAAGGTTTAGAGAAGAAATTCATTGTCTACCACGTTATGCCTAAAAAAAATCATTCTACATTATTAATTCTACCATTATTATGATTTTTTTATATTTAGTATAACACCTAAGCTACAATTAGTAGAAACAAGCAAACTAGAATTACAAGGTTGAAATAGCACATTACAGTCACTCACAAGCCTTGCCTTCCACGCCATTCAGGTAGCACGGGGAGGCAGTGCTAATTGAACGCTACAAGGCGGATCGGTGTGGGGCGCAGAAGCGGGGATGAGGTGCTCTGGGGAAGAAGCCTGGAAAGGAAGTTTGTTGCTTCCCAAACACCACTGACCATTATTACCTCGTGTGGCCGAAGATTAGACTTTGTAAAGGATGAACAACTTCTTAACTTACCTTGAGAACTTCCCGAATTCCTGATTACCATTTGGAAGTGTGGAGTGTTAGTTGAAAGTTTTAGAGATATATCGACGGAATAACTTAGGCCTTAATCTAAATAAAAATTTCATACCATCATTAAATAGAATATACCTAGCAAACAATATACACACAATAGCAACAATTCATATTAACTCTGTCTTACTAATTTACTTTTCTCGGATAAGGACATTAAACAACACACTAATATTCACTGACTCCAACGCATGCACTTAGCAACGGAAATAATAATCTAAATAAGACAAACAAGAAAACTCCCTCTTCCTTCTTTATTCTCAGTCACCGGTTTCTTCTTAGTAGCAAACTGTCATTTCCTACTTCCGTGTTGCCTGACTAGTGAACCATAGAAAGATCATGAGGCCAGCGTGAAGGTTGCTGCACTAATACCACACATTTAGTACCCGTGAAAAGCTACGTGATCAACAATTCATGTTTCATTTAATATTTACCAACATCTAGGGTTTTTCTTACGCATATGTGAGAGAGAGAGAGAGAGAGAGAGAGAGAGAGAGAGAGAGAGAGAGAGAGAGAGACAGACAGACAGAGACAGAGAGAACAGGCCTCCTATCATTACGCACCTCACCTCAAGGGAAATTATGTAGGTCTGGCCACTCCCTCATCCATCCTCATCATAATTATCCTTTTCCTCCCTTCCTATGCATTCTCCTCTTGAACTTCTATCGTCCCTACTCAAGAATCTTCCTCTAAATCAACGAATACTTACCCAAACTCCTCTTTTCCCTCCTCCGCACCTTCTTTTCCCACTCGTACTCCTCTTCCTCTTCTTTTTCCTCCTCCTTCTCTTCCAGGTTTGTGTTACTTTAATCAGGGCCCTCAGACCACACTCATACTTCGTCTCGTTATCTACAACTTCATGTCTTTCGTAATGTTATCTGGACGAGAATACTCACATTTCTTCTCAACTGGTGCTCTTCTTTTTCTTCCTCCTTTTTCTCCTTTTTCGGTTCCTATTTCCTCTCTTTCTCCTTGTCTTCTCATCAGTATCTCTCTTGGCACTTGTTTATTTTTTAGGTGACTTTCTCTTTTTCTCTTTCTCTACTTTTTTTCTTTCTTTTCTGCATTATCGTCTTCCTATTCATCTTACTCTTCTTTCTCTTTCTCGTTCCCCTCTTGCTTCTTTTCCTATTCGTTTTTTTCTTCTTTATTATCCGTAATTTCTTTTATATCTATCTGCTTTCTGGTTTTTCTTTTTTTTTCATCTTCATGAGTATTCTGCCTCATTCTGCTTCTGTTTTTATTTCTCCTTTTCTCGTATTCTTATAAACAATATCACTCCTTACTCTTGCCTGTTGCCTGAGTCTTTCTTTCTCTTTCTCCTTCCCCTTTTTTCTTTTCCTTTTCCTTCTCCTTCTTTTCTCACCCAGATAGCAAAAGTGTGAGTAGCAGACCAGTCAGTTCAAGCTGGCAACCTCGATAAATTAATAAGCTCTCTCTCTCTCTCTCTCTCTCTCTCTCTCTCTCTCTCTCTCTCTCTCTCTCTCTCTCTCTCTCTCTCTTCTTAGAATGGGCATCATTATGTGAATGGAAGTACATCATGGAGAAAATTCCCTGTACGTGGCTTGTGTGTGTGTGTGTGTGTGTGTGTGTGTGTGTGTGTGTGTGTGTGTGTGTGTGTGTGTGTGTGTGTGTGTGCGTGCGTGTGTGTGTGTGTGTTGTGTTTGTGTGTGTGTGTGTGTGTGTGTGTGTGTGTGTGTGTGTGTGTGTGTGTGTGTGTGTGTGTGTGTGTGTGTGTGTCGATATCTCAAAGATCAGCTTCGTCCAATATTGTGTGATGTGTTTTGTTCCTCTGATATACGAAAGTCATATGTGGGACGAGAGAGAGAGAGAGAGAGAGAGAGAGAGAGAGAGAGAGAGAGAGAGAGAGAGAGAGAGAGACACGAGCTAGTTATCTTGATGTATGCCAAATATTTGTGAAATTTATTAGAAAAATCCAATCCCTTTTTAGCAAAAATTAGATTGACAAACACGCGTCAGGAGGAAGGAAAGAGAGCGGCATTTGTAGGCCAAGTCAATTAGAAAAGAGTATGGTATAGAGGTATTGGGTTTGTTTTGCTAGTACGTCGTTAAAGAGAGAGAGAGAGAGAGAGAGAGAGAGAGAGAGAGAGAGAGAGAGAGAGAGAGAGAGAGAGAGAGAGAGAGAGAGAGAGAGAACAAACTCCATTGAAAGACAAACACATTCCCACAATGCCCGTCAAGATAAGTTAAAAAGAAAGCAATACAAACCACAACCTTAATAAAGCTCAAATCATCATTCGATTTGGTCGTTTGCTTTCCATCGTCTCTCTACCACCACCACTACCACCACCACTAACACCACCACTAACACCACCATCATAAAGAAATCCAAAGAACAACAAAACAGGTAAAAACAAATAAGTTCGAAATATACAACGAATTCGTGATTATGTACTCCAATAAAGATGATAGAATATGAAAATGAGACGCAGGACGGTTAAGTTAAAAGTAATGGTGGTGGTGGTGATGGTGGTGACAACAGCCATCCATAGAATAAGACAAAGCACTTACCTACTTGTGAGAATCTGACACCTGCCTTGCATCAATGGAAGCTCAGATGACACACTCTTGGCAGTGACTAAGAAGTAGGAAGGAGGCGGTGAAGGAGAGCTCAGTTGTGTATGTATGTAAGAGAGAGAGAGAGAGAGAGAGAGAGAGAGAGAGAGAGAGAGAGAGAGAGAGAGAGAGAGAGAGAGAGAGAGAGATTGAGAGAGAAAATATAGCGTGTGTAGACAAGTTTAGAGTGGACTGAATGAAAGGCAAGGCGTGAGAAGGGATGGACATGTCATCAATAAGAGAAGGAAGTTTACAAAGACGGAGTAGGAAGAGAAAATGAATTATAAGACACAAGAGGGTTATCAGTGAGAGAGAGAGAGAGAGAGAGAGAGAGAGAGAGAGAGAGGAGGTGTTAAGACGAGAAGCCAGGCAGGAGGCTAGAAGAAAAGCAAAGTTGATCCGGCCGGAGAGAAAACAAATGGATAGATATGAGAAGACAGGAAAAAATGAGTAGCATATGAGACAGATATGGTCTCTAAACTTTCTGAATGGGTCAGAGTTAATTTAGTGTTGTTTAGTGGCTCAAGATCTTAATTCCTCTATATATCAACTCGCCACAATCTAGTAGTCGACCATCGGCTATTCTACAATGACACTCAACTGTTCCCCTCATCTATGCTGGATATTCTCGGTCTGTCCTTTACTTATAATCTAAACTGGAAACTTCACATTTAATCTCTACCTAAAATAGCTTCTGTGAAGTTAAGCGTTCTGACTCGTCGTCACCTGTTTTTCTCACTTCCCCTTCCTCATTGCTAACTGTGTACAAGGGACTTATCCGTCCATGTATGGAAAATGCTTCACATGTATGCACGGGAGACTTTCACTCATATAACTCTAACTCTTTCAGAAATGGTAAAATCAAATATTTCCATCTTATCAACTCTCTGTAATTGGCTTGTATTCAGCCTCTTTCTCCTCCCCACAATATTGCATCTCTACTGTTATTTTCATGCCAACTGTTCAACTGACTTTACTAACTGCTTACATCTTCTCTTGCGGCATCGCTGCTAGAGACTTGATATTTTCACCCCTATTGAGTCCACCCCTCTACTTGCAAGAATTAACCAGTAATTCCACTTAATCATATTTTTCTCTGGTAGTTTCTGGAACTCCCTACCTGCTTCTGTATTTCTACCTTCCTATGATTTGAGAGCTTTCAAGGGCGAGGTTTCAAGACACAAACTATGCATCTGAACTCTTTCGACTCTATATGTGAACCGGCACTTCAGTGTGCCTTTTTCATTGCTTTTGTCGCCCTTGGCCGGTGACCCTCCTGCATAGAAAAATAATTGTGATTTGATAATGGCGGTAAGAAAAGAGGCCAAAAATCAGAGTGAGATTAAAAGAGAGATAAAAGCTTCGATCTGGTGGGAAAAAATAATAGATAGACAAAAAGAAAAGGAAAAATAAGTCAAATGTAAGAACAAAAATTATATAGGGAATAGTAAAAACTGACATTGCAATACGGAAAACAAGGGAAAGTATGGGAATGAGAGGCGTCAGGGAAAGGGGGAAAGAGAAACTATGGGTGACGGTTCTAAAAGTGATGGGAAAAGAGGGAGGGGATGGAAAAAAAAGAGAGGCAGACTTCGAGCTAGTGGCCTAGTGGTGTGTTTGTGTGTGAGAGAGAGAGAGAGAGAGAGAGAGAGAGAGAGAGAGAGAGAGAGAGAGAGAGAGAGAGAGAGAGAGAGAGGCAGAACGTTAGTGGAGAGAGGAAGGTAGGGTGCTAGAGAGGACGTGAAAGGGGGATGTGGGAGAGCGAGGAAGGAGTCGATGGGAGAGGATCAAAGGGAGAGGAGTGAAGCGTAATGGGAAGTGAACTAAAGTGTAGAGTGGAGTGTGGTGAAGTGTGAAAGGGGTGAGATTACACTAGTCAATGAAGATCAGTGTATTACAGTGTGAAGGAATGAGGAGGATTGCTGCGTAGAGAGAGAGAGAGAGAGAGAGAGAGAGAGAGAGAGAGAGAGAGAGAGAGAGAGAGAGCGGTGGAAGGATGAGCGGCGGTGGAGTGAGTTGAGAGAGGGTGCAGGAATGGACTGGGAATGTGGAGATAGAAGAGGGTGGGGGGGGGGGAAAGTGGAAGGTAAAAAAATGAAGTTAAACGGTAATAAATCGCGCCATTTTCTTTTCCTTTTCCTTGTGTGTGTGTGTGTGTGTGTGTGTGTGTGTGTGTGTGTGTGTGTGTGTGTGTGTGTGTGTTTCACTGTTTGATCTGTTACAGTCTCTGACGAGACAGCCAGACGTTACCCTACGGAACGAGCTCAGAGCTCATTATTTCCGATCTTCGGATAGGCCTGAGACCAGGCACACACCACACACCGGGACAACAAGGTCACAACTCGATTTACATCCCGTACCTACTCACTGCTAGGTGAACAGGGGCTACACATGAAAGGTGTATGTGCATGTGCATTTTCTGTACCCACCTTCCTTTGTCTATTTTCTGTGTGCCACTGATTCTCCTCTCTCTCTCTCTCTCTCTCTCTCTCTCTCTCTCTCTCTCTCTCTCTCTCTCTCTCTCTCTCTCTCTCTCTCTCTCTCTCTCTCTCTCTCTCTCTCTCTCTCTCTCTCTCTCTCTCTCTCTCTCTCTCTCTGTGCCGCAGTAGGAGGCTAGGAGGCCCTGCTGGCGGAGGCTTTGCCATGGCCGTGTTAAAGCTGCCGGTCTGCCCACAAGGATCTTCAGGACTCCTCTTCTTCCTGTTCCTCCTCCTTCTCCTTCTTCTCCCCCGTTTCCTCCTCCTCATCCACATACGTCCTCCTCCTCCTCCTCCTCTTCCTCCTGGCCTTCACTATCTTAGGTCCCTTACTCTCTACTATTAGATTGTGTAGATTATTACAAACACACTCGTAATGCGCAAAGGTTCTTGTGTTATTTTTTCCCTCGTGCTCTGTTCTTTTCTTTCTTCTTCCACCATTTCCTCCTACTCCTCCACCCGTCTTCTATTTTTGTATTGCTATATTCAGTCGATTACCATTATCCTCTATCCATCAATCATTTTAATCTATTCTCTCTTCTTCATCTTCCTTCACCTTTACCTCTTTTTTTTTTCCGTTTTCTCCTGCCGTCCAGTAGGGAGCAACAAATCTGCTGCTGTGTTTTCTTCTATGGTATTTCCTTTGTGTTACTTTTCCTCCTCTTTCTCCTCCGCCTTTTTTTCCTCCTCTTCCTCCTCCTCCTCCTTCACATATATCATTCATGCATAAATATAGAGTAATATATGTATACTTTTATCATTTTCCATAGGATAACTTCCGTTTACGTAACTCACACACACACACACACACACACACACACACACACACACACACACACACACACACACACACACACACACACACACTGAAGTAAGAGGAAGTGAAGGGCGTGGCTGCAAGACTCGTCCTTTTCGATAAATTCAAGATCTAATATCTAGTATGTTATCTATTTTCTTTTTATTTTCTTGTCTTGATAATGTTTGGTTCAGGATGTAACTTAACCCATTTTTATTCTTGGTTAGTTGCCTTGGTCCATTGTGCTCTTGTTGGTTCCCCCCTCTCTCTCTCTCTATCTCTCCTTCTGTGTGTGTGTGTGTTTGAGAATGTGAGATTTAATGTATATAGGATACATAAAAATACATGAGAATAAATACGAGGACTGCTATCCTTCATGACCTAGAGCAGCTAGTGCAGTTCCCTACCCGTATTCCTGACCGCCTTGGAGACACGCCCAACATTCTTGATCTTTTCCTAACCTCCAACCCTTCTGCTTACTCTGTTAAACTTTCCTCTCCGTTGGGCTCCTCCGACCACAATCTAATTTCCGTTACCTGTTCTATCACTCCAGTGCAGCCTCAGGACCCGCCTAAGCGGAGGTGCTTCTGGCATTTTAACTCTGCTAAGTGGGAGGAACTAAGGCAGTACTATTCTGATTTCCTTGGGATGATTATTGTTTTCATGTCAGAGATCCTTCTCTTTGTGCCGAGCGCATAACAGAGGTGATTATCTCTGGCATGGAGCTATACATTCCTCATACTTTCTCTAACCCTAAAGCTAAAAAGCCTTGGTTTAACTCTGCTTGTTCTCGTGCTGTCAATGATAGAGGCGGCTCACAAACGGTTCCGTAGCCATCCAACTGCTGAAACTCATGCCCTATATATTTCTGCCCGTAATCATGCCAAATCTATTCTCCAACTTACTAAAAACTCTTTCATCAATAGAAAATGTCAAAGTCTTTCCAATTCTAACTCCTCTCGAGATTTCTGGCATCTAGCCAATAATATCTCTAACAACTTTACTTCTTCGTCTTTCCCTCCTTTACTTCATCCAGATGGCTCTACAGCTGTCTCTTCTTTTCTAAAGCTGAACTCTTCGCTCAAACCTTTGCTACCAACTCAACTTTGGATGATTCTGGGCATATTCCTCCTACTCCTCCACCCTCTGACTACTTCATCCCTAAAATTAAAATTCTTTATAAAGACGTTTTCCTGGCCCTCTCTGGCCTTGATTCTCGGAAGGCTTACGGTCCGGATGGAGTCCCTCCTGTTGTTCTCAAAAACTGTGCTTCCGAACTCGCTCACTGCCTGGTCAAACTCTTTCATCTGTGTCTCTCTACTTCTATTTATCCTTCTTGCTGGAAGTTTGCTCACATTCAACCTGTCCCTAAAAAAGGTGACCACTCCAATCCTTCTAACTACCGCCCTATAGCTTTGATTTCCTGCCTTTCTAAAGCCTTTGAGTCTATCCTTAATAGGAAGATAATGAGGCATCTATCAGCTCACAACCTTCTCTCTGATTGCCAGTATGGTTTCCGTAAAGGCAGATCTACTGGTGATCTTCTTACTTTCCTAACTGAATCTTGGTCATCCTCTTTTAGGGACTTCGGTGAAACCTTTGCTGTCGGCCTTGACATATCGAAAGCCTTCGATAGAGTCTGGCACAAATCTTTAATTTCTAAACTACCCTCCTACGGATTCTATCCTTCTCTCTGTACCTTCATCTCCAGTTTCCTTTCCGATCGTTCTATTGCTGCTGTAGTAGACGGTCACTGTTCTTCCCTAAAACTATCAACAGTGGTGTTCCACAGGGTTCTGTCCTATCACCCACTCTCTTTCTATTATTCATCAATGATCTCCTAAATCTGACTCAATGCCCTATCCACTCCTATGCTGATGATACCACCTGCATTATTCAACAGCGTTCAACAGACGCCCAACCCAACAACAATTAAATGACTCAAGGCGAGATGCTATAGGACGCCTAACTTCTGATCTTTCACTTGTTTCTGATTGGGGCAGAGAAAACCTGGTTTTGTTCAATGCCTCAAAAACTCAATTTCTACAACTATCTACTCGACATAACCTTCCAGACAACTATCCTCTCTTCTTCAATAACACTCAACTTCCCTCTCCTCTACATTAAACACACTCGGTCTATCCTTCACTAAAAATCTAAACTGGAAATTTCACATCTCTACTCTTGCTAAATCAGCTTCCAAGAAGTTAGGTGTCCTGTGGCGTCTTCGTCCATTTTCTCTCCCTCCCAGCTGCTTGCTCTGTACAGGGCCTTATCCGCCCGTGTATGGAGTATGGCTCTCATGTCTGGGGGATCCACACACAGCTTTACTAAACAAGGTGGAATCTAAAGCTTTTCGTCTTATCAAATAAGTAACATTTGTAATTTTTCTTGTTATTGGTAACTAGTTAATTAATTCGGTGTAAGAGAACAGAATGAAAACAAAACAAGACTCTCTCCTGATTCATCTCCTTAAGTAGTAACTAAGACAGTACAACTCTGACAGATAGGATGGACAGACAAAAGTCTCCATATTCTACTAAATATCTTAACTGCCAAAACTCATCACCACCTCGGAACATCAGTTTTGTGGAAAGTTAGATTATGATTCTGAAGAAAGAAACAAATGTTGATCAGATATATCGTAAAGATTTTATTCATTTATTTATTTAATCTATTTACTTTTTTCCATGTAATATAATCCATGGTTAGTAAAACAGAAAAAAGTTTGTGTAACTTAAATGTGCCATTCTTCTCAGCTTGATGAAACTATCTTCTGCAAATTCATACAAAGGAAAGTCACAATAAAGATGATCGAATATTTAGTAAAGCATTTCCAATTCAATTTTCGTTCGTTCCTTAAAAAAGATAAATGTTTTTTATTCTGCACACCTTGTGGACATTAAGATAGTGAATTAATATCTGAAACTCACAACTAAAGACGTGTTTCAAGTTCACCTAGTTAACTTTATGCTTGGTTATGTTGATTAATGATACATAATAAGTGTTGTTCCTCTCAGCTTAATGAATACCTAAACCTCGTGAAAAATGAGGTCAGTCTGATTTAGAGAGGTAAAACACAGTATGAAGAAAGTAATCGAACATTCATTAAAACTTATTATGTTATAGTACAATTTTCTACTTCACAAAACTAACAAAAGCGACTCAAAGAAAATAACTATCATTAAGAAAACGTAAAATATTTTCCACCACCACAGCACATTCCCTTTACTCACTTTTCACTTCGCCACAATCATCAACAAATCCACCTAGTCGAACCGTCACTCCCTTCTTACCAGCTGAAGTGGAAGCAAATAAAGAGGGATGAAGCAGCCAGTTAAGAGTCGAGACGTAAAAAAACAGATGATAAGAGCGTCGCCAGTTGGAAGGGCGTGCGACACATTTCCCGCTATGATCCCCTTTTAAGCAGGGACTCCATTCCTCCCTCAAGGCGATTAGACGATGTAGGGGAGTGAGGGGCCGCGGGATAGGACTGGCAGGAGGCAAAAGGCGAGAGGGTCACTTTTAGCATTAGTGTGTGAGGTGGTCTTTGTAAATAAATGTGGAGTGTGTTGCTCAGTTGCGTTCGTCCCACACACACACTCTCTCTCTCTCTCTCTCTCTCTCTCTCTCTCTCTCTCTCTCTCTCTCTCTCTCATCTACACGGATTTAAAGCTGCCCGTCTACTCCCTTCTTCCGTCCTTCCTCGTCCCTCTCCTCCTCCTCCTCCTCCTCCTCTTCCTCCTCCTCCTCCTCCTCCTCCTCCTCCTCCTCCTCCTCCTCCTCCTCCTACTGCGTTTATTACCCGCTTCTTCCCGCTGGGCCTGCTGTAGAACAAGGGTCCTTCTGCTACTGACGGAGGTGCGGGTCCTTCAGGGATCTAGAGAAGCGTCGCTCTCCTTAATCACTCCCACATGATGCACCTCACCTCTCCCTCATCTCATCTCTCCCGTCTGTTCGTCCATTTGTCTGTCTGTCTGTTTCTTTGTGTCCCTCTTTGTTTTTCTAGATGCATTCATGGAAATATGTTTGAGTGTGTGTGTGTGTGTGTGTGTGTGTGTGTGTGTGTGTGTGTGTGTGTGTGTTTTGTCTAGGTGTTATTGTTGCTGTTGTTGTTGTTGTTGTTGTTGTTGCTGTTGTTGTTGCTGTTGCTGCTGTATTACTTTTGTTCTAGTTCTTGCTTTTATTTCTTATTTGTTCTCCTCCTCCTCCTTCTCCTCCTCCTCCTCCTCCTCCTCCTCCTCCTCCTCCTCCTCCTCCTCCTCCTCCTCCTGTTTCTTCTCCTTTTCTTCCTCTTCTTCCCCTTCCTCCAGCTGCCGCATGTCTTCTTGGTGAACATAAATCAGGAGGACGAATAAAAAAAAGGAAATAACAAAAAGG
>NC_059271.1:12128395-12165895 GCF_017591435.1 Portunus trituberculatus | reverse complement strand
TATGTAACATTCCATGGTCGCCAACGTCCGCAGTGCTAATGCACTTCCATATGATAAAGTAACATTAAAGGTAAAAAAACAAACATAAAATGAGAAAAAACAGACATTTAACAAAATTAGAAGTGAAATGCAAGAAAAAGGATAAGGAAACGTACTTAAAAAATGTATGTGAAATAAAATACTCTTGAAAAGAGAAACTGGAAAATTCATAAATAAAAACTCAAATAAATGAAACAAATGAAGACTTTGTAAATAAGAGAAAAATTATGAACAGAAAATAGGAGAGAAAAAAGACAACATTCATTAAGAAAACAAGATGAAAAGAAAGCAGAAAAGAACAACTACAAAAATAATGAAGAATACAAAAACCGAAGACAGAACAAATGGTACAAACGTGAAAGCAAACATTTCGCCTCCTTCATGTCCCGGAGGCGCCCGATGTCTTTTATCGAATTACGAACCGCGGCGGCAACTTGCTAATGGGCCGCCAAGTTGTAGTCTCCGGTACAGCGTGTGGGAAAAGAAAAAAAAATGTTGGCCACGTTCCCGAAAAAAAAGACAACGCGGAATGGAAATCAAGATATGAAGGATATTTCACTATTTGGTTTAAAAATAGAAAGAAAATTACATATCAGCGTGTAAGGGAGACTAACGCATGAAAAAAAGTGATAGAAAAGAATTGATAAAGTATTGCAATGTAGAGAAAAAAAAATTGATTGGAATTGAAAACGTGAAAAATTATTTGATGATAAGTTAAAAATAGAAGTTAAAGTAATTGGGGAAAAAGCAGCGGGGAATGAAAACCTATTCTCCCAAAGAATAATACATGAATGGAAATAAATTATAATCGTGTAAAATATTAGAAAAAAAAATGTTCGAGAAATTAAAATGTGATACAGAGATTGAACTATGACAAAATATAATAGAAAAAAAACTTAAGCATTTCAATATTTACCTTATAGAAAAGATCCTCTAATCATACTCTGGAATAAATAAAAAGATGCAAAAAGAGAATGTGAAAAGAAAGAAAAACTCCTCTTGCTCACTTGATTTTACTTAGCGATAAAGATTAACTAATATTTTTACAGTATACAATTGCCGTAGAATATGTCATTGTAGAAAAGAAAAGAGAAAAGAAAAAAAGAGAGGAAGGACTGAAAAAAACAAAACACTTGTTAGCCTTATTTCGAAACAAGCGATAGCGGTAGAATGGTTCGTGACAAAAACAAAGGAAGCAAAAACAGAGAGAAGAAAAAAAAAAAGAGGCAGATAAAACTATAAAGCCACTCCTTTTCTTTACCGCTACAAAAATTTTCCCCGTAAACCAAACAGCTCAGAAGTTTGGAGTCTCATCCGTCACCGAGAGGAGGGGAAAAAAAGGGACAAAAGATGAGGGATAAGGCGAGTGAGAGTAAGGGAAAGGGAGAGTGAGAGGGAGGGGATGTATAAAATAATGAGAAAACCTTCCTAACTTTTACAAGGATGCTATAAAAACAGCTTTCCTCTTGTTTACATTCTTGGCGTCAGCTTATTTTTTTCTCTTGTTTATGTGTAATGGAGGCTGGCTGAGGACAACAAAAACCCCTTATAAGAAATAATAACCATTTCACTAACTGAATAGAATACCATTAATGAGTATTATCATATTAGCTATCTCAAATGTCTATGACGTGGCAA
The DNA here is from genome assembly GCF_017591435.1 of Portunus trituberculatus. NCBI lineage: Eukaryota > Metazoa > Arthropoda > Malacostraca > Decapoda > Portunidae > Portunus > Portunus trituberculatus. The sequence goes on along the minus strand of NC_059271.1, from coordinate 12,164,218 downwards.
ATCTTAGGTTAGATTAGGTTAGGTTTCGTATTTCATAGAGGTCAGAATCACTCATACTATCATAACCTAACCTAACATACACAGTTTGACGTAACATTTAATCCTTCCACTGCGATATGAAACAATTCACAGCACTACAAGTAAATGCATGAAATCTCTAAAAGCACCTAAAAAAAGTTATTGACGAATAAGATTAGATATTGCAATTTTATACAGTTTAAAGATTTGAAGTGGCTATAAAACGAGCAAACATGTCTCAGAGTGATTAGTGTTTTAAGGAAGATGTATCAAATAGCAGTCAAAGCAACTGATGTGAGTTTTTGTTTTATGAAATCTGAAGAACTTGCCTTAAAATATTGAAAATCATAGAAATATAGCAGAATTAGACAAGGAAGCCCAAAATTGCTGTTCTTGCTGTTCACCGCATCCGGAGAAATAAGACATAAAAATTCATGATTATTGTACTAAAGCAGTTGAGTTTCCTGCTGAGCCATTAATGAGCCACATATTAAGATATTCTCCTTGTTGTATTTGCTTTTGGGGATGATAGCTGGAAATAGGTAAGGATGTTTCATAGCGGGACCGCCACATAAAGGACTAGCCTGTTTCTTGCGGGTTTCCATTATATGTTTCTATGTTGTCATATTGTTAATGTCGAGTAATTGTCGTGGAGTTGTCAGGTATATTTAGACATAAAAATAAGAAAGAGAAAAGAAAGGAATAAAGTATTAGGTAAAAGATACATTTTTGACTAGGATTCTCTCTCTCTCTCTCTCTCTCTCTCTCTCTCTCTCTCTCTCTCTCTCTCTCTCTCTCTCTCTCTCTCTCTCTCCAATTCTTTCCCCATCATTTATTAATTTACTGCTTGGCGCTTTTCCCTTTCCTCGTGATTTATTCCTTCCCACGCAATTATTTTCTCCTCCATAATTGATTTTCTCCTTGATAGTCTTGCAGCACACCAATTTATTCCTTTATCGGCAGCTTCTCACTCATCCTCCTTCCTCTTACTCCCTTTTTTTTGTTAGTCTTCTTGCTTCCTAACTCTTGCAGCAGCTCCTCTTGTCCTGATTTCTTTACTTTTTACTATCTTTGTATTTTATTTGTCTTTTTTTCATTGTTCGATTTTACTTTTGTCTTCATTATTTTCGTGTTTTTTTTTTTATATCTGCTTTGCTTTCTTCCATCCTGTCTTTATCTCATCCTTGAATTCATATTTCTTCTTTGTTCATTGCCTCAGTCGGTACTTTCTAATTTACTTGCTTTTTCTTTAGTTCTTCCTTTATTAGTGATTTTTTCCTGTTCTTGTGGCAATTTTCTTCCGTTGTTTCTTTGTTTACATCTTCCTTAAGAGAAAAGGAAAAAAAAGAAGAAAAGGAAAAGAAAGGAAGAATTCAAGGATGAACAGTATATAGAAAAGGACATACAAAGCGGACATATTGGAAACAGGATGGACGAAAGAGGTGAAAGAAAAGTTGGAAATAGGTGAAGGGATGTGGAAGTGGATGGATGAGGAAGAAGAAAGAGAACAATTCTTGAAATACGACAAAAGGAGCATACCTTTTCTTTTTTGCTAAACATGCTCAGAAATCTTGTTTGAAAAGGAAGATGAGGAGGAGGAGGAGGAGGAGGAGGAGGAGGAGGAGGAGGTCAAGGGCAAGAAGGACGAGAGGAAAGAGAAGGAAAAGAACAAGGACGAAGAATTCGAAGAGGAGAAAGACTGAGTAAGGAACATGAGAAGGAGGACGATGACGAAAAATATAAGAAGAAATAGGAAGAAAGGAAAGTATTAGAAGTAAAAAGGGAGGTAGAGAAAAAAAGGTGGGTGAAATCTGGAGAAAAGATGAAGTGGAGGAAAAACAGAAAGAGGAGAAGGAGGATGTGAAGAGAGATAGAGAGAGAAGGAGACGAAGAAGGAGAGGAGGAAAAATGAGCAGTCTTAAGGAGGAAGGAAAGAAATGAGGAAACCGTGGAGAGAAAATAGCTCCCGGAAATGAGAGAAGGAAGAAAGCGTGATTATTTTAAGAAAGAGAAGCAAGGAATGGAATAGAAAACGAAAACGAAATAGGATCCAGTAAAGGCAGAGATAAAGGAGTGATTTATGAACAGAAGTGCATCACAAAGGTACATCATAACTAAAAGAAGAAAAAGATCCTCGAGAAATAGAAAACAAATATAAATGATGGAGCAATAGATGTAAAATATGTAAGAATTTAATCAAGAAAATACTTTTTTATGTAAGATGTAGAACTGGCAAGGGCAAAAAAAATATATAAGGAAAAAAAAGGCCTGCTGAAATTGCAGTCTCCATAAAAGATGCGAAAAAATTAATCAAAAGCCTGGGAACAAATGCCTTGGCACCTACCTCTTAAAAGAAATTAAGTCGTAGGAAGATGGAAATACAGAAGCAGGCAGGGAGTTCCAGAGTTTACCAGTGAAAGGTATGAATGATTGAGAATACTAGTTAACCTTGTATTAGAGGGTTGGACAGAATAAGGGTGAGAGGAAAAAGAAAGCCTTGTGCAGCGAGGGCGCAGGAGGAAAGGAGGCATGCAGTTAGCAAGATCAATAGAGCAATTAGCATGAAAATAGCGATAAAAGATAGAAAAGGATGCAACATATTGGCGGTGAAAAAGAGGCTGAAGACAGTCAGTCAGAGGAGGGGAGGAGTTGATGAGACGAAAAGCTTTTGATTCCATCCTATCTAATAAAGTGGAACCCTCAAAACATGCGAAGAGTACTCCATACAAGGACGGATAAGGCTATTGTACAGAATTAGCAGTTGAAGGGGCGAGAAAAAACTTAAGACTTATGTATAATTTATTTCTTTTATTCCATTATTTGTAATTAATGAGCGTAGCGTATGATGAAAGTGGACGGAAAATAAAATAAAAGAATAAAATGTGCTGGAGAAACATAAATAAAAGAAGGAAATGTATTGATATAAGTAAATGAATAGTATCCATAGGTAAGGCAATGTTAAGATATTCTAAGAGAAGATAAGATAAGACTAACAAAAATGGGAAGTGTATCAATAGAAGTAAACTGTGCAAGGGTTAAATAAAAAAAAGTAGACAAGAAAAAGAAAGCATACACGATAAAATAAACAACACTAAGAAGAAAAATGGCGAAGAATAAAACACCACACAGTTAAAACGAAAACATCAGACCACTTTCAACAATATCCCAAAATAGCACAACAAATTCTATAACAAAGGAACGCAGGCATACAAAATTAACACAAGATTAGGGAAAACAACGTCGTCTAAAGATAATGTAAGAGAAAAATGCATATAAGGAAATAACAAACTTGTTGTCTATTTTTAAGAACTTACAGCTCCTTGACGTCAACGAAGAGGAGGAGGAGGAGGAGGAGGAGGAGGAGGAGGAGGAGGAGGAGGAGGAGGAGGAGGAGGAGGAGGAAGAGGAGGAGGTGAAGGAGGAGGAGGAAGAGGAGAGAAGTTGTCATCACTAATTGACCTCCTTTTTCCTTTCTTTTGCTTACAAGAGACTGTAGAATTTGCTTTTATTATCTTCGCTATTGTGTGTAAGAGAGAGAGAGAGAGAGAGAGAGAGAGAGAGAGAGAGAGAGAGAGAGAGAGAGAGAGAGAGAGAGAGAGAGAGAGAGAGAGAGAGAGAGAGAGAGAGAGAGAGAGAGAGAGAGAGAGAGAGAGAGAGAGAGAGAACGTTGAGGCTAGGGCGAGCAGGAAAAATGACGTTGGCGGCGAAGGATGAGTGTAGGAGGTGTAAGAGAAGAAGGATGTGTGTAGGAGGCGAGAAGGATATGAAAGTCAGGGAGGAGGGCGGCAAGCGGGGAAGGAAGGACAGAAGTGCAAAGAAATCAGGAAGGAAAACCAAGACAGATATGTTTTCAGAGAGAGAGAGAGAGAGAGAGAGAGAGAGAGAGAGAGAGAGAGAGAGAGTCTGAGTCAGGTTTTTATGCTTTCACATCATCACACTCCCACCGGTGCATTCCATGATCTCCCCAGGGTCCTGTACTTTTCACCCAACCACTCCTGAGTTACCCCCCCTCCTCCATCCCTCCTCCCTCTAGCGTCATGTACTTACGCTAACATTTAACACGTTTTTCATGAACAATGCAAGTAAAAGCTAAGTGTTAAATTAGTCTATATTTGTGTGCTATTGTTGATTCTTTAGATATTCAAAAGATTAGATTATTTTTTAGATGGGTTCATAGGAAGGTATGGACTTCTGTGTCACATGCGGGCCTGATGATTTTCTTGGAATTTCCCTGTTCTATTTTATTTTATTTATGTTGAAAGATTTCTTCTTCCGGACAAGGCATATTAAACCCTTGAGTGCCATGATGCGTTTCCATATTCCTTCTGGTGACTATTTGGTGATTTTATACAGCTTCAGAAACTTAGGTGGGGGATTAAAATAGTGAAGGCTGTGGCCATTAATCTTCTGATCTCTATAGATCCTTCCTAATGTCAATAAAATGGTCTAATGGTACACAAATCTCAAGGTAAAAATTGTGTCCCAGTACTGAAAGGGTTAGTAGACATTAGACTGTGTTTACTGTGGTGTTATTCATAGAAACGTATTCGTAAACGTTGCCTTGTTTTATCCCTTACAGATGGCAGAAGTATTCCTGACTCTAATAGTAGTTAACCAAGTATTTTACATCATTATTAAGAACAAAAAAGTCAGTGAAAATTCAATCAACGTTTAGCTTTGTAAACTCTTTATGACAGAACAGCGTTGATACAAAATAATACAAGAATACAAAATAATACAAAGAAACACATAATACAAAATACAAAGAATAATAAAACACAATATATAGTAATATAACTAATAGAAAATAATGAATAATATGCAAAATCATACAAAAGATACAAATAATTACGAAAAAATTGAACGAATACAAAACAATACATAACAGTACAAGTAATACAAACAAAGAAATAGTACAAATAACAAATGATACAAAAATACTACAACTAATACAAAACAATGGAAAATAATACAAATCATACCAAAAAGGACTAAAAACCAGTATAGGCGGTCGAGGCCAGTGACCCGTAACGTTCCATCCATGGTGGCTGTTTCCCTCCTAGACACTTACTGCGGCACGCCCACCACACATGCACCGCCTCACACCTGTCACCTCCACACACAGCGGGGAAAGGAGTGCACAAGAACATAGGAACAAGGAAAGCCGTAAAATGTCAATAACCTTATTTCTGATAGATCTTATAAAACGTACACAGTTGCTGCTGCTGCTGCTGCTGATGATGATGATGATGATGATGGTGGTGGTGGTGTTGATGGTGGTGGTAAAGTCGATGGGGATGATAGTGAAACTGTTAATGACATGCAGTGATGATGATGATGGTGATTGTAATAATTGTAATTTTGTCATATACATCACTTATCTTTTATAAACACACACACACACACACACACACACACACACACACACACACACACACACACACACACACCGAACATTTTCCTCTTCTCTTTACCTACTTAAACTACTCTTCCTCTCCTTTCCCACCTTTTGCGAGTAATTCCCCTCCCCTCACACCATTATGCCTCTCTTCCCTCCCATCACCTGCCATCCATCTTCTATAAATCAGGCTAATGAGTTACCTTCCCACACCTCTACATTCTTTTAACCAGGTAATCACGCTACTTAGGTATATAAGAGAAGATTTACTGATGCTTGCTGGGTGAAGAGAGGCTGGGCAGCGTTCTTCCATATCTTCCCTTTTTTTATTATTCCTACTCGATAGACATGTGAGGGAGAGGAGGGTAAAGAAAAGAAGAGAAATAAGAACGAGGTATTAGGTATTGCGTATACGCGTGTAAGTTTAGCGAGAATGATAAAGTAACAGATTTTAAGGTAAGGATCTGGTCGAGTGTTGTTACGAAAGGTGTGTCGCAGGTGAGCAAGGAGGAAGTTGATGAAATTATCAGTTATTATTTTAGTTTCGTGTGTAGTGTTGGATGAAAGGGGATGCGGAGAAGGAAAGCAGGAGTATGAAACAAGGAGAGGGGGAGTAGAAAGGGGAGATATAGTGATAGTGCTATTTCTAAGAAAGGAGAGAGAGAGAGAGAGAGAGAGAGAGAGAGAGAGAGAGAGAGAGAGAGAGAGAGAGAGAGAGAGTCTGAATATCTTTTAAAACCAATTTGACTTTATAATAAAAATAAATTCGCTACAATATCTGTATTTGTTTTCCGATATTTGCTCATGATAATCTTTCATAAATAGCCTTTTCTATAGGTTTGTGTAACTATCTTCTTTTTTTTTATGTGTGTGTGTGTGTGGTGCCGGTGATAGTGAAGGCGGTGATAAGAATGTCTCTTCGTGTGTCTTCCCAGAAATTGCTCTCTATCATCCCTTCCCCATCACTCCCTGCGTCACTCATTCCTATCTCACCGCTGACCCGTGTGTGCGTGGGATGTAGATGACGTCTACAAGGCCTGGATGACGCTGAGAGGTGTGGGTGAGGTGCAAGTGCAGAAGTGTACCAGCAAAGGTGTGTTGGTCCTACTGCCATCCCACTACTAACCTGTGCCGAGCGGAGTGGTCGCCAGGCGGTCTGCTGCGCACTACCAAGAGCCTGTCCTGGTGCAAGGCAGACCGCCAAGCGTGGGTGACTATACACTCCTGATTCATGTGTTCAGTTACTCTCAGAATTCATAAGTTCACTTGGCAAGCCAGCAAGAAAGGAGGCGCGAAGCTGCAGGCTGGAGGCCGCCGCATAGTGAACCAGTCAGTGACAAAGCTCGGCTCTCCCTTGCTTCTTGTCCGCCATCTCGAAAACTTTTGGGCTTTGGAGTCCAGGGATTGGATGACTAATTCCAGATTTCCGAAAACAACTTTTAACAGTGTGATGTAAACATTGCCATGCTTTGCCCGCAATGTCCAACCCAGATTGAGGCTGCTGCTTCCCTGGGGTCTCATCGTTCTAGCTTGCACACCTCTGGCCATTCCTTTCAGTCATGTTACCAGTTCATAGAAAAGAAATCATCATTTATTTGTAATATCGTTTTTAGATGCTAATTGGCAGCTATTTTTCAAAACTCAATAGTGTACGGGAGAGAGGTGCGGGTTAAGCCTGTGTAATTTGTAATGCGCTGGGAGGCTCTGAGTTGTCCCGTTCCTTGGCGGTTTACTTTGCATTGCATATCATTATGGACACGTATGGTCTGAATCGTGTGTGTGGGTAAGAAGATGTTTAGTTTTCCTTACATCCACTTCCACCTGTATATGTGTGAGTGTCTGTGTGTGTGTGTGTGTGTGTGTAATTCACTGTTTGATCTGCTGCAGTCTCTGACGAGACAGCCAGACGTTACCCTACGGAACGAGCTCAGAGCTCATTATTTCCGATCTTCGGATAGGCCTGAGACCAGGCACACACCACACACCGGGACAACAAGGTCACAACTCCTCGATTTACATCCCGTACCTACTCACTGCTAGGTGAACAGGGGCTACACGTGAAAGGAGACACACCCAAATATCTCCACCCGGCCGGAGAATCGAACCCCGGTCCTCTGGCTTGTGAAGTCAGCGTTCTAACCACTGAGCTACCGCGTGTGTGTGTGTGTGTGTGTGTGTGTGTGTGTGTGTGTGTGTAATAATTATAATGATAATAATGATAATAATAATAATAATAATAATAATAATAATAATAATAATAATAATATTATTAATAATGATAAGCGGTTTATTTGATCATATATACATACCGAAAATATACAGTGGGTTAGGGGGAAGGCTAAGGACTAGATTACGGGAAACTATCGCATTGGTTAATTGCTTGCACCATGGTGGGAATCGCACCGTGCATGGTCCCTATAGGGGCATCATCTTGTTTTGGTGTCGCGTGTCACGGACCGAACAAGATCATTCATGGAGGACCAGGTGACTTAGACGTGGGTGACGCAGCAGCTGTGTGTGTGTGTGTGTGTGTGTGTGTGTGTGTAAGTGAATGAATGATTAAGTGAGTTGTTACAATGATAATGCCGTGGTGAACATTTTTTTTGTGTGTGGATTATCAGTATTCGTATATTCATCAGCGTAATGTAATGTTACGACCAATGATAATGTTGCGAAGGATTGTAGTCTTGTGATCGGTTTGGTCTTTAATGCCTTCAATTTCAATTGGACATCGAAAATTTTTTCTCATCTATCTCAGTACCTCCCAGTACCAGTTATTTGTCAACGTTGATCAGTTAGTGATGCAGTAGCTCTCCTCCACATACATGCACGCTAATATATTCCTCATCCACTTGTCGCTAAGGAGACCTGTGATTGCGGTGGTGGTAGTGGTGGTGGTGGAGATGGTGGTGGTGATGATGGTGGGAACTAAATACCGTGCTTCATTAGATTATGAATATCATACGTTCTTATTTTCCTGGTGGCAGATAGGAAGCTGTAACCCGTTGCTTAATCAATTTTTTTATCTCATTAAATTTAATCACGTTTACTAGCTAGATGAGTGGCAAGCAGGATGTATATGAGAGGAAGGTCCGTCATTCCGCCCTGTATCACTCTGTGGGGCGTCCTAGAACTCCGCGGCGGCCCGTTCATCTTAGTCTCCCCTCCTTGACCTTCCTCACTCCTTCGGCCTGGTAGTAGCCACACGGGCTGGCGATGATGAGGAGAATATAACCTCTTTGTGCCATCCTCTTAGGGGTGGAAAGAAAGCACCGCCACAGTCACGCCTTGAGGCTTTATGGTGCTGGGTTTGCCTTCCTCCTTCTCTTATGAACCAATTTATCGGCATGAGAATTTATGACCTATAGAGATGCGACAGGTGCGGTGCAGACGATGCCTCCTGCCGTGATTGGAGGAACTGGGCGGTACAGGTGATCACTCCGCTCCTGGTGTGGTGGGAGTGCTGGAGTGACGGTGCCGGGGTTGTTTGTGCCTAGCGTTGAGGTGCCATGGCGTGTCCCTCGTATGGTGAAAATGTGAGAGTGACGTGGACTGCAGAGGGCGGCGGCAGCGGCGGGGGCAGGCAGGCGTCCGTCGCGTCGTGGTGATCTCAGTGACTTCAGCCAACTGTTGGGTCAATATTTGTCCTTGGCTTAAAGTCGCGTTATCCTGCCTTTGCCCACTTCCCCACTCCCTCCTCTGTCCCTGCACTTTCCACCCTTTGGTTCGTCCTGGCGCGGCGCTCCTCTTTTCTCTTCCCTACATTATATCTGTCCCTATCCCTCCTTATCCTTGAGTCAGTCCCCAGTACCTCCATATTCTTCCCCTAATCGTTGCCTGTCCCAGCTAACTTTATGATCCTTGTTTCTGTTTTCCTGCATCCTGCCACTACAACTGTCCAAATCCTCTCTCTCTCTCTCTCTCTCTCTCTCTCTCTCTCTCTCTCTCTCTCTCTCTCTCTCTCTCTCTCTCTCTCTCTCTCTCTCTCTCTCTCTCTCTCTCTCTCTCTCAGCAGCAGCCTGTTTCCCTTCTTCCCCCATTTTTTCTCCACCTACCTCCGTGTACCTTTAGTCTTGTTTCCTTCTCTCTGCTCATATCTTGTCCTCATTTTTTTCTGTCCTTAGGTTTTTTCTTCTTTTACTCCTATCTTCACTCCTATCTTACCTCACCTACTTTGCCTAATCTATTACCTCTGTTCCACTTCGTTTTCCCATTTTTTCCCTTTCTCTACACTCTCCGTCGCTCGCATCTGCATCTGCATCCTCTTTCTCCTCCCTCCTTCCTCCTCCTCCACCTTTCCTGCCACGGGATACTCAGGATGAAGGGATGTGACCATTAAGAGTTCATATTTTTATTTCTCAAACTAATCTCGACACACGCTGCCTCCTGAATTTCTGGTAATGTTTTCTCCCGTCTCCCTCTACCACTACCACCACTACCACGGGTCATACGGCTTTCATCACCATCATCACCGCCATTCAGAGTGCCTCTTTCCTCTCCCTCATCTGCCTCTCCCTGTCCCTCATCCTGCAAGATAAGGCCATTAGGAGTACTTTCAGGGGAACAGCTTCCTTCTACCCCATTGCTTTCCCCACAATGCCCTGACTTTCTTTCCACTGGCCTTCTGGATGGCTTTGTCAGTGTATATGAACACGCACACACACACACACACACACACACACACACACGCTCGCGCGGCTCCTACTTTGCCAGCCAGCCAAAGGGAACCAATTAGCTTGTTAGTTGAGCAGCTTCAGGGTAAGAGGGTAATCCACATAGCAAAGAATCCAGGGCTTTCTCTCTCGGGACTGTCTCTCTTTCTCTCTCTCCTTCCTTGTCTCCCTCTCCTCCTTCTGTTCTTGGTTGTCTCTTCTCCCACCCCCTCCTTCCCCGCCTGCCTCCCACGCTGCACAAGTCCCAAGCCTCTGTTAAGATTCGCGGGCACTGCTTTTAACTCGCCAGCAATGTGACAGTCCGGGAGTTGTGCAGGAAAAGCGGGTTAATTCACGGCTCCCTAACTCGACCCGCGCTGCATTACCATAAGTTATGCACAAGTTTGCCCGAGTGTTTACCGGCGCTGGCCCGCAAGCCCCGCGTGGCCCCACCGTTGTGAGACTTACAGGGGGGTTAATTCGTGTAGGGGAGAAATATGTCTAGAATTTCTATTGAGGATTCCGGAAACATGCAGTCTCCTGCCCATCTCTCTCTCTCTCTCTCTCTCTCTCTCTCTCTCTCTCTCTCTCTCTCTCTCTCTCTCTCTCTCTCTCTCTCTCTCTCTCTCTCTCTCTCTCTCTCTCTCTCTCTCTCTCTCTTCCTCCCACCTCCCCGTCCCCTGCACTAATACCAACCATCGCTTTCCACTGTTGTGTGTCGTAGCGATAAACTTGTTTCTTTAATAGTCTCAGCGAGGCTTCCCCGGCTAGGCGGTGGCCCGTCATGCCTGCCTCATGACCACTCACTTCTGACCTTAATTAACGAAGTTGGGACCCGCCTGCCAGTGTATCCTCCACTAGGCTGGCTGGAGACACTACACGCATCGTCCCAGATTTTCATTTCACTAAAAAGGATCAGAGTTGTAGGATAACAGTACATGTTAAGTAAAGACAGTGATCTTGTTTTTTGGTAATGGGAAGAGGAAACCTTGGTAATGGTTCAGCATTTCAACGTTTTAATTTTCAAACCTTTTAAGACATATTTACTCACATCAGTGCCGCTTAAGTTCCGTGTCCACATAGTGGTTCAGTGTTAATTAAAGAAAAATATCACTACAATGAATTCGGCTTACGTATTTACACATTTCCGGCACACTTCCTTGTTTTCATTCTCCATGCAAGTTTCGTCAACGTTCCGTAAAAAAATATATATATCATCGCCAACGGTTTCCTTTAGTGTTTCACGGACGCCCGACGAATGTTGTTATTATGTCTAAAAGAATAAATGATTAACTACTTATCGAAATAGTTCTGAATCATTCTGTTTACACGATTTGTCACACCTGCGGTATACGGACAGACACCTCAAATAACGTATTTAGAAAATGAAAAATTGTTCAATCATCAATGAACTCGTTGTACAGAGTAGCAAACTATATTTCAATTTCTCTTTTCTTCCATGTTTCATGTATCCACTTTCTTTTCTTCATATGTTGAAAGTCTTTCTCTTTATTATATGGCAATCATCTCCAGTTCAGCGGTCGAAAAGTTAGCTGTTTTGGAAATCACTGGTGCAATACAAATGTGTGTGAACAGACGTCCATGAAGCGTCATGGGTTAATTGAGTTAATTTATTAGTTAGATTGTTGTTGTATATATATATATATATATATATATATATATATATATATATATATATATATATATATATATATATATATATATATATATATATATATATATATATATATATATATATATATATATATATATATATGTGTGTGTGTGTGTGTGTGTGTGTGTGTGTGTGTGTGTGTGTGTGTGTGTGTGTGTGTGTGTGTGTGTGTGTGTGTGTGTGTGTAATTTTATAACAACACATACCAGCTCGTTTTCTTCGGCAAGACTTCCTCAGTTGAACACTTGTGCTGTGAATATTTTTCTCTTAACTGAGTAGGTAAAGTATAACATCCTTAAAGTAAAGATTTACCAAATGTATCACTCCTTCCGAACTGTTGTGATATTTCTTGCTAATTGTAGAAGAAAGAAAACCGGCCAGGGCAAAAGACCAACAAAAACTATCAAACAAAAAAGTCCACTAAGATGCCAGTCCTCTAAAAGAGCCGAGAGAGATAGCAAAAAAACAATTGAATAAATGTCTTGAAATCTCCTTAAGTTAATTCACGTCATAGGTAGATGGAATTCCAGAGTTTACCAGAGAAAGAGATGAGTGACTGTGAGTACTGGTTAACTCTTGTGTTAGGGAGCTGGACAGAATAGGGGTAAGAAGAAGAAGAAAAGAACCTTGTTCAGTGAGGCTGCGGGAGGAGAGGAGACATGCAGTTAGCAAGATGAGATGAATAATTGGTATGAAAATAGCAGTCGCAAGAGATTCAATATTGCGGCGGTGAGAAAGATACTGAACTCAGTCAGTCAGTGGAGATTGGTTGATAACACGAAAATTTTTGTTTCCTCTCTATCTTTAAGAGCAGTATGAGTGGAACTCTCCCATACATGTCAAAAATACTCCATGTGTGGGCGGATACGGCCCCAATACAGAGTTATCTGTTGGAAGGTGGTGAGAAAAACTGGCGGAGATGACCCAAATCACCTAATATCGTAGAAACTATTTTAGCTATAGAAAAAATATGAAGTTTACAGTTTAGATTATAAATAAGTAGAGGACAGACCGAGGATATTCAGTTTACAAGAGGGGGAAAGCTGAGTGTCATTGAAGAAAGAAGATATTTGTCTGGAATGTTATGTGGGATTGATAGACGAACGAATTAAATTTTAGAGGCATTGAAGAATACATTTTTATCTTTTTTTGTCCCAAAAAGAAATTTGAAAGAAATCAGGAGTCAGGTGTTCTGTGGTGGCGTCCCTGTATGATATGTTTACTTCCTAAAGGTTGGTTGTCTCTGAGAGGACGCGGAAAGGTGTGGGGTGGTATCATCTGCGTAAGAGTGGATAGGACAAGAAGTTTGGTTAAGGTCATTAATAATTAATAGGAAGAGTGTAGGTGACAGAACAAAAACCCTGAGGAATACCACAGTCAATAAAATTAGGAGAACAACTGTGGCCGTCTACCACAGCAGCAATAGAACGGTCTGAGAGGAAATTTGAAATGAAGTTGCAGAGAGAGGATAGAAGTCGGAGGCCAGACTCTATCAAAAGAATTTGATATGTCTAAGGCAACAGCAAAAGTTTCACGAAAAAATCTCAAAAAGAGGATCACCAAGACAGTAAGGAAAGCCAGAAGATCGTCTGTAGAACGGTATTAATGGAAGCCATAGAGACTATTGGATAGAAGATTATAAATTGATAGATGCTTAAAAATCTTCCTTTTCAGGATAGATTAAAAAATATTCATATAAGCAAGGGATTCAGTCAATACGGTGATAGTTTCAAAGATTAGAATGGTCACTCTTTTTAGAAACAGGCTAAACGTAGGCAAACTTTCACCAAAGTAGAAGTCGAGAGATAGATTTGAAAGAGTGACAAGGCAAGGTGTAAGAACAGAGGTAAAGTGTCTGAGAACAATAGGAAGGACTCCATCAGGCCAGCGAAGGTATGGAAAACATCATTACGAAGAGTTTTAATCGAAAGCATGAAATAGTCAGAGGGAGGGGGAGAGGAAGGGACAAGCCTAGAATCATCTAAGGTGTAATTGTTATCAAAACTTTGAAAGAAGAGTTCTGCCTTAGAAGCAAATGAGATTGCAGTGGTGGCATCAGGCTGAAATGAAGGAATGAAAGGTGAAGAAGTAAAGTTATTGGAAATGTTTTTGGCTAGATACCATAAGTCTTGAGGAGAGATGGATCTCTAAAGAATTTGATATTTTCTTGTAATGAAGGAGTTTTTGGCAAATGGGATTTAGCATGAATCCAGGCAGAAATATGAGGCGCATAAAATTCAGGTAATGGAAGGTTCGATTACCTTTTGCGAGTCACCGCTATATCGTGTATAGCACGAGAACAGGCTGCGTTAAAAAACGATTTGGAAGGTTTATAATGAGAAAAAGAGTGAGGAATATGCTCATCCATGCCAGACACTATCACTTGTGTTAAGCACTGAGCACTCAGAGACTGGTCTCTCACACAGAAGCAACAATCATTTCAAGAAAAAAAAAAAAATCAGCATAATACATGTTCAGGTCTCCCAAACTAGCATAGGCAAAACACCAGAGGCACATATACTTTCCGGAATCTTGAGAAGGGATTGAAGAAATATTACAAGATAAAGATATGAGATTGTGATCAGAGGAGCCGAAAGAAAATACAGGTTAAAAAAAAAGGTGAAGGATATTAGGCATACCTCCAAGAATACGAGTAGAGCGTTGGACCAGTTGTTCTAGGTCATGGAGGATGGCAAAGTTGAAGGTTAATTCACTAGGATGATCAGTGAAGGGAGAGAAAAACTAAAGCTTGCGATGAACATTGACGTGTCCAACAATGGAGATCTCTGGTATTGGAAGGAAACAGAATGTTCTCCATTTTTAAAGTGAAAGTTTCTTAACGTCAAAAGAGTGAGGTGATAGGTATACAACGCAAGTAAATTTGATTAGAGAGTGACTCTGAAGTCGTAGTCAAATGCTGGAAAAATCGGAAAACTCAAGAGCGTGGGCACGAGAGCAAGTCAAGTCGTTGACCACCAAATAGATGTGGCGTAGTGGATAAGGTGGTGAGCGTGGGATCGGGCAGACGTACACGCGTACGCGTATGTTCGAATCCCACCACATACCACTTTGAAGCTATGCCATTTGTCGAGTGGTTTAAAGTTATCTACATGTGACCATGATACCCAGGTTCTAGGTGGTTACACCAAAGATTCGCTTATGGTGATGATATGGGACCTAATATGGGTACCACTATAAATTGAATTGCTTGTGCCACTAAAGGGCGGAAGCTGAACACATATACTATTCAAGTATGCCTAGAGGCGCTATAGGCCATAACATAAAAAATATCAAACTTAATAAAAAATGAGATAGAGAAAGTAGGAGAGGACAGAAAAAGGAGTACTGTCACTTGCCTCAGACACCTGTGTTCAGTGAGGAAAATATGATAAGGTTTATTGGAAGAGAGGTGGTGTTCTACAGATTGAATATTAAATGTAAGACCATGAATACTGCAGATATTGATTACGAAAAAGTTAAGTCAAGACATTTAGGTTTGATACCAGAAGAGCGGTCCAACCTTGGAGCATTTATGGTCCTCTCCCAAGAAGGGAATTCTGAGCATACCTTTTACAAATCATTCATCTTGATCATTGGTTGGGCTTCCTCACTCGGGGCAAGGGTTTCCTAGCGGGTGGGCTTTGAGATAGGAGGTACTACAAAAAGTATCCCCTTTTGCCCAAAAATTCCCGTGAAAAGCCCACATGGTGTAAATAAAAAAAAACAACAACAACCGTGCTAATCTAACTTCACTAACACAAGGAACCACCTAGTGCGTTCAGACCCGGGACAGTTGACTTGAACACTCCTCCTCCTCCTCCTCCTCCTCCTGCCGTCCCCAGTCTTTTAGGGCTGTGAATCCCCGGACACTCTGCTTTTCCTTTCTGTCCTAAACTTCAAAGGGCTTCTGCACCTTATTCATTATTTTTTTTCTCTCTCATCCTCTCCTGTGTCCCTTTTTTTCCTTTAAAGAAATGGTATCCGGGTACTTTTTTTTTCGCTCAAGGCCACCTTCCATTTACCTTTGTTCACGGGAGGGAGCGACGAGGCAACGGCTGGGAGGAGGTGGATGGACGGAGGGAGGCTGTAGGAGCAGCTGAGTTACTGAGCTACTGAAGGAGTGAGAAAAGGCGGGACAAGGAAGAGCCACCGGATAGAGGCCACGAGGAAGGAAAAAGGAGAAGAAAAAAAAAGAGGCCACGGACAGCTAGAAAACGACAGATAAAGGGCTTGGAGAAATGAGTTCTAGATATTCGTGAGAGAGACCATAAACCTTTTTTTTTTATGTTACGGCCGATAGCGCCTGTAGGCATACTTGAAGAGTATATGTGGAAAGCGCTGTTCAGCTTCCGCCTATTAGAAAGGAAGGTAATTCTATCACCACCCAAGCGCATCGTTGGTGTAACCACCTAGAACCTGCATATCATGGTGACATGTAGGTAACTTTAAACTGCCACAAACTTCTGAAAGAAATTATAGGTAGAGCAGGTTAGAGACCTTGATAATCAGATGATGATATAGTAAAGTCAGGTAGAGCCACTGAGAGCCATAAAGAAACAAGGGGTGTCATAGGGAGCCCCCGCACCAAAAGAGCCATTATAAACTTAATCGGGATTCTGTTTCTTGAACCCTCGGCTTTCGTCTCAATACGCTTAGAAATTATTCTAATGACGTGAATTACATGAATATTATTCACCTCGAGCCTCGTGGGTATGGATGTAGGTACTGACGTGGAGCTGGACGTGGGTGTAGAGTGTGGGCGCGTGGGTAGATATGTATAGGTGTTCTAGAATCAACTTTTTGTTTTTACAAGATCGTTTTGTAGCATATTGTTGTTTTGCTGTTGTTGTTGTTGCTGTTGTTGTTGTTGCTATTGTTGTTGTTCTTGTTGTTGTTGTTGTTGTTTGGGTTGTTGTTTTTGATGTTGATGTTTATGCTTGTTCATGGCATTTGTTTAAGAATGGTGAATTGAATAATTTGCAATGCGTTTGGGCCTTACATAATTTTTTTATGAAGATAATAAAGCTGTACGTACATGACATGCTTCTTGGCTTTAACATTACTTGTTAGTGATGCAAAAGTATACTCTCATAATGAAACCTTAGAATGACGGAAAGGGTAACATCCTCCTCTTCCTCCCGTTCCCACTACTCCTTCCCCCATCCCCCCTCGGCTCTTATTCCTCCCTGTTCGTATCAAAATCAATGAACTGGTCTGCAATAAAAAGTGGATTTTCAATGGAATATTCCGTGACTACTTTTGCTAAAATGGGCGGAAATGATTTAGTGTTAATATTATTTTCAATTTAGAGTTTGCGATCCCATGAATGTTTCACAGGCACACGGTTTTATGGAGCAGATCATGCAATTGTTTTTAAAGTTATCTTATGCATAACACACACACACACGCGCACACACACACACACACACACACACACACACACACACACACACACACACACACACACACACACACACACACACACACACACACACACACACACACACACACACACACACATATAAAAGAGAGAGAGAGAGAGAGAGAGAGAGAGAGAGAGAGAGAGAGAGAGAGAGAGAGAGAGAGAGAGAGAGAGAGAGAGAGAGAGAGAGAGAGAGAGAGAGAGAGAGAGAGAGACACGGGCAAACAGATTGACAGGCAGACGGACAAACAGCTCCATTGCAATCACATAACCGATTGTTGTTGCTGCTTTAGTCACTGTGTTGGTGTTATGGTAGTGGTGATGACGATAGTGGTGATGGTAGTGGTGGAGGAGGACAGACATGCAGAAACAAAACTCGTGTATCACTAACCCTCGATCTTTACCCAGGTGTTGTGGGAGACGCGGTGTTTCATGGATAATTACTGTACATGGAGAAAAGGAAAATATGGATGCATCAGAGACACAACACATATGCAAAGATTCGGGGACAAGATTAGAGGCGAAACGGAGGTCTGGGCACGTCAAGAGAGGAGACGAGCTAGGAAAAGTGAAGGAGATGCCAGAGATAAGTTTACCTATCAGTTGAAAGAAAAAGAGATCCAAGAAAACCTTATGGATGCACTGGAAGGAGATGCTTATAGTGGGCGTGACAAACGAAGACGCAGAAGACTGAGATCGTCTTGTTGTTATGGTATCCCTTAATAGTGCAAGTGTGAAAAGAAGGAAGCTGTGATAATGTGTAGTCTTAACTAGAAATCGATTAACATACCATACTCCCTCCTTCTTTGTTTAGAGATATCCTTTAGTCGCAAGACTTCTGATCTAAAAGTTCATTCGTAAGGAGATTGTCAGCAATAAGAAAGACATCAAGAAATATAATGCACAATGGAAGGTAATGCAGAAAATCACTCAATATCTGACATTAATTATATGTATCTGCCTATATCTTTTTATTATGTACAAGGAAGGAACACCGAAGAACAAAAAGCAATTGCAGAAAGAACACAATTTTCGTTTACATATTCGTTCTTTATTATTTATTTTCATTACTCTGACACATTAAATATTTTTCATACTATCCACACACAGCTTTTCTTTTTCTCTTTATTTTCCTTCACTTACTCTCCAGTGCCTAATGGAACATCAGTCTTTCATTAACAAACATACCCCAAAAAAATAATAAAAAATATGGTCCCTCTTATGAAATACAAAGAAAGAAAGCATGCTACTACTGAAACTACCTAACAACATAACTGCTCTTAATTCCAGGTACCTTCATATCCACAGCTTGCTCCTCTAGCCACTGGTAACACACACACACACACACACACACACACACACACACACACACACCCCTGTCAAATCATCATAAAACATACATGAGCCACTCCGTCACGTCACTAGCAGGCCGCCTGAGAGGGACACAGCGTCCTTAGCAGTGATCTATTGACACTCTACGTCATCTTTGAACTACATGCATCGAATCATCATACTTATCAGGAGCCATTTGTTGCGGCAAGGGTGTAGGAGAGAGAGAGAGAGAGAGAGAGAGAGAGAGAGAGAGAGAGAGAGAGAGAGAGAGAGAGAGAGAGAGAGAGAGAGAGAGAGAGAGAGAGAGAGAGAGAGAGAGAGAGATAACAAACATACAAGAAAAGAAAAGCTGCACCAAATGTTATTGCAAAGAGAAACGTGCACGAGTCACGCTAACATATGTTCTGTCCTGCAAATGAAGGCAATAAGTAGCATCATTAGTCGCCCTATCCTTGTGTTCGATAATAAGTGTGTTCATTAGTGCTTACCGATCCCATCCCTCTCTCTCTCTCTCTCTCTCTCTCTCTCTCTCTCTCCAGCCCTGGCTCCTTCCCCCCTTTCTCCTCCCCTCCCCAACAGCTGTGAATTTGTTCGAACGATTACGTGATAAATACCAGACTTCACTTGTTCGGCTCTTAATTATTATTGTTATGAGGGTTGATGATGGTGGTGGTGGTGATAGTGACGGTGGTTAAACAACAACAACATTAACAACAACAACAACAACAACAACAACAACAACAACAACAAATACTACTACTACTGTTAGCACTACTACTGCTGCTGTTCCTTTTTTTTTATGTAGAAGAGAAGGCCAGCCAAGGGCAACATAGTATTAAAAAAAAGGCACACTTATTGCTCGTTCTCTAAAAGATAAGAAGGGTTATCCAAAATTAGGGAGCAAATGTATTGACACCTCTCTCTTAAAAGAAGTCAAGATGTAGGAAGACGGAAATGCAGAAACAGGCAGTGAGTTCCAGAGTTTACCAGTGAAAAGTATGAGTGATTGAGAGTACTGGTTAACTCTTACGTTAGAGAGTTGGAGAGAAAAAGGATGAGAGGAAGAAGAAAGCCTTGTGTAGCAAGGCCGCAAGAGGAGGGGAGGCATGCAGTTAGCAAGATCAGTAGAACAGTTAGCATGGAAATAGCGATAAAAGATAGAAAGAGATGCAACATTTCAGCGATGAGAAAGAGGCTGAAGACATTCAGTCAGAGCAGAGGAGTTGATGAGACGAAAAGCTTTAGATTCCACCATATCTAATAAAACTGTGTGAGAGGAAGCCCCCCCGAAGAGTACATACAGGGGCGGATAAGGCCCTTGTACAAAGTTAGCATTTGAAGGGGCGAGAAAAAATGGCGGAGACGCCGGAGAACGCCTAAGTTCATAGAAGCTGTTTTAGCAAGAGATTGAAACGTGAAGTTTCCAGTTAAGAATATGAGTAAAAGACAGACCGAGAATATTCAATGTGGAAGAGGGAGACAGTTGAGTATCAATGAAGAAGAAGAAGGGATAGATGTCTGGAAGATTGTGTCGGTTTGATAGATAGAGGAATTGAGTTTTTTGAGGCATTGAAAACTACTAGATTTTCTCTGCCCCAATCAGAATTCTTAGAAAGATCAGAAGTCAGGCGTTCTGTGGTGTCCCTGCGTGATCTGCTGACTTCCTGAAGGGTTGGACGTTTCTGAAAAATGTAGGGTGGTATCATCAGCGTAGGACTGAATAGGGCAAGATCATTAATGAATAATAGAAAGAGAGTGGGTGACAGGACAGAACCCTGAGGAACATCACTATTAATAGATTTAGGAGAAGAACTGTGGCCATCTACTACGGCAGTAATAGAACGGTCGGAAAAGAAACTTGAGATAAAGCTGCAAAGAGAAGGAGAGAAACCGTAGGAGGGCAGTTTGGAAATCAAAGCTTTATGCCAGACTCTATCAAAAGGTTTTGATATGTCTAATGCGACAGCAAAAGTTTCACCGAAATCTCTAAAGCCGGGAGCACACTAGCGACTCTGTGGCGCCACAAAGCCACAGTATCGTGTGGCGGGGATGTGGTCTCCCATAGGTTTCCATTGTTTTCAAGCATTGCCGCGCACACTAGCGACTGTGGCAAGCGACTGTGGCTCTCTGTCGCTCATCCCCGCCACAGGCGTGGTGTGGCTTTGTCGCCGGGCCCGCGCACACTAGCGACAGTGGTTGTTCCCGCCACTCGCCACTGTCAGTCAGTCAGGGTGGGCACGTGCTTGGGTACACACCCCTTGCTCATTAATAAAACTTTCTTGAGACATCCTGAAGTAGTTGAAGAGATTTGCACTGTCTGCTCTTAAGTCACCCATACCCATTTGTCCATTAGTCAGCCTTGATGCAGTAATTGAGTGCATTCACAGTGCTCTCTGTCGACGACGACGACGGCGGCGCCGCAGAAGCAGAAGTAATGCAAGTGTTTCATCTTCAGAGTCCATGCTGAAACTGAGATCTCGAAGGGTGGGGGCGTGACTCAGCGATGTGGTCGCCATGTCGCCTCACCAGTATGCTCCGTCGCTCTGTGGTCGCCACAAGTGGTCGCCACATCGTGTCGCCAGTGTGCTCCAAACACGACCACATCGTGTGGACGCGACAAGTCGCTAGTGTGCTCCCGGCCTAATTAGTAAAAGAGGATGACCAAGACTCAGTAGCCACAAAACGCCGCCACAAAATGCGCTGTTTGTGGCGGGGACGAGCGACAGCTTGCCACAGTCGCGAGCCACAGACACAAGTGTGATCGGCAAAGCTTGAAAACAATAGGAACCTATGGGAGAAAATATCCCCGCCACAAAACGCAGCCACTTGTGGCTCTACAAAGTCGCTAGTGTGCTCGGGAAAGCCAGATCACCAGTAGAGCTTTCTCGACGGAAGCCATACTGGCGGTCAGATAGAAGATTGTGAAGGGACAGATGTTTAAGAATCTTCCTGTTCAGGATAGATGCAAAAACTTTAGACAAGTAAGAGATTAAAGCTATAGGACGGTAGTTAGAGAGATTAGAACGCTCACCCTATTTAGAAACAGGCTGAATGTAGGCAAACTTCTAGCAAGAAAGAAAATTAGAAGTTGACAAAGTTGAAAGAGTTTGGCCAGGCAAGGTGTAAGCACGGAAGCACTATTTTTGAGACCAATAGGAGGTACCCCATCAGGCCCATAAGCCTTCCGAGGGTTTTGGCCAGCGAGGGCATGGAAAACATTATTACTAAGAATTTTGATTGAAGTCATGAAATAGCCAGAGAGAGGAGTAGAGGGAGGTAGAAACCTAGAATCATCCTGGTACTAGTGCTGCTATTATTACTACTTCTACTACTGCTCCTACTACTACTACTACTACTACTACTACTACTACTACTACTACTACTACTAACACCACTAACACCACTAACACAACACTACACTACCACCACCACCACCACCACCACCACCACTGCTGCTACCACCACCACCACCACTGCTGCACCACCACCACCACCACCACCACCACCACCACCACCACCACCACCACACCACCACCACCACTGTCACTGCTTACCACCACCACACCTTTGCACCACCACCACCACCACCACCACCACCACCACCACCACCACCACCACCACCTCACCACCACCACCACCACCACCACCACCACCACCACCACCACCACCACCACCACCACCACCACCACCACCACCACCACCACCACCACCACCACCACCACCACCACCACCACCACCACCACCACCACCACCACCACCACCACCACCACCACCACCACCACCACCACCACCACCACCACCACCACTGCACCTGCCACCACCACCTGCACCACCACTGCCACCACCACCACCACCACTACACTGCTGCTACTGCCACTGCTGCTGCTACTGCTACTACTACTACTACTATTACTGCTACTACTACTGCTGCTACTACTACTGCTACTACTACTACTACTACTACTACTACTACTACTACTACTACTACTTCTACTACTACTACTACTACACCATCCCTAGATAGTCCATCAATCATTATTTGCATTTACTGATATCTTTCCGGTTCAAGATGTGGCAGAGATGCGTATTATTCTCCCCTTATACACACTCACTATTTGATCTGCTCTTACGAAGGAGAGAGAGAAAAAGAGAAATAGTGTATATACATACTTTCAACATTTCAATTTAGCTCCATCTGTAGCTATGCATTGGAAAGGGACGATCCGTAAACTACTAATTTGTCTATTTATCTACTCTTACAAAAGAAAAAGAAAGATTATATACATTTTCAGTATTTCTATTTAGATTTGTCTTTGGCCATGAATTGGAAAAAGAGGTGTCTTTGTACTATCAATCTATCTGCCTATCCACCACTGCTGAATGACAATAAAGATGGAGAACGAAGACATATATACCGTAAGATTACCCAATATAGTGTTACGTTGGTCCATGCATTATAGAGGGGAGGGCTTCTATAATAACAGTCTCTCTACTCATCCACTATTACAACGTCAGAATGAAGAGAGGGGGCATATATATTGATGGCGCACCTATATAGTGTTATGTTAGGGGTTATGTCATGAGAGAGAGAGAGAGAGAGAGAGAGAGAGAGAGAGAGAGAGAGAGAGAGAGAGAGAGAGAGAGAGAGAGAGAGAGAGACAAAGAAAAAGTCTACTACTATACACCATTCCCCCTACCTATACTACGGTCAGCTGCGTGTAATACCTCTCATAAATATCTTCGTAATCGATTTTATTCTATAGTGAACGGTTCTACTATTATCAATGCTATTATCTTCCTTGCAAAGTCTCATAAATCTTTACCACTGGCCACGCTTTTCCCCTTATTCGTTCGTCTCTCTCTCTCTCTCTCTCTCTCTCTCTCTCTCTCTCTCTCTCTCTCTCTCTCTCTCTCTTGAAATTGAAAGAGGAAGCATAGGAGAAGGAAGAAGAGAAAGACTTTTATGGAGTAAATGAACAAACGTGGTATTCCGATGAGAGAGAGAGAGAGAGAGAGAGAGAGAGAGAGAGAGAGAGAGAGAGAGAAAGAAAGAAAGAAAGAAAACGATGGAAAAATGGGTAGAGTTGGCAATAAGATGGTGACAAACGGTGGGCACCAGTGACGGGATGGACGCAGCTGTTGTGAAGAGGTGCGGAAAGTGTGCCAAAAGTAAGGGCGACATGGAGGGATGGGAGGGTGCCAGGGGAGAGAGAGAGAGAGAGAGAGAGAGAGAGAGAGAGAAGCATTACCAATCCATATTCATAGCAAGAAATCTTTTACCCTATATTTGTATAAGATCCTTCTTTCCCAGCCTCTCTCCTTCCTTCTTAGCATTTTTCCCTGTATCATTCCTAAGAGATAACTCATCCTTAACCTTCCCTAACCTGCCCTAAACTGACCACACGGCCTTCCATAGCCTCACCAAGTCTTTCCCAGCCACCCTGACCTACCTCAGCCTACAGAGTGGGGCCAGGAGGTACAAGGTCTCTCGACAAACGTGTGGAAGTAATTATGTTTTCCTTGGCATTGTGTGTGGAGGATCAATGGGTGTTTATGTGGTGTGGGAATGTGCTGTGGTGTTGTGGAAGTGACGTACGATAGCATGCAACTATCTTATCTGTATTTTGCGTCTGTGTGGGATGATGCAATACTACTAACGTTACTTTTGTTATTGTTACCATTATTGCATACAGTGCCACTATCATTGTTTTATATCTATCTACCACTGAGTTGTTGATCTTAGTGTTGCATGTGCGAGTGTGCTTTCACTGTGAAAATTCCTAGTACATTTTTGCGGTCACCACTAACACTATCACCACTGCTGTTGCAATCACTACTACCACTGTTACAACTGTTTTCATCATCACCTTATCTACCATTAGATTACTGATAAAAATTATGCATTTATACTGCCATTACTACCACAATTCAGATCACTACTAGGTATCTACCACTGTCACTATCACCTCCATTACCTCATTTGTGTCAACCATTATCTCGTCTACCAACAAACTGATGATATCATTGTTATATTTGCACTACCATTATCAGCACTAATTAGACTACTTTTTTATTGGCAGAGGTGGAAGACGGCCAGGAGCAAAAAAAAAAATAAATAAATAAAAAATAAATAAATAAATAAGATGAAATAAAGGCCCACTTGAATGCCAGTTCCCTTAAAGATTAAATAAAGTTAGTCAAAAGTTTGGGGCAAATGTCGTGAAACTTCCCTCTTAATAGAAGTCAAGTCTTATAAAGATGGAAATACAAAAGCAGGCAGGTGACTCCAGAAATTACCAAAGAAAGGTAGGAATGATTGAGATTTCTGGTTAATTCTTGCATTAGAGAACTGGACACAATAGGATGAGAGGAAGAAGAAAGTCTTGTGCAGTGAGACTGCAAGAGGAAGGGAGATATGCAGTTGCTGATCAGAAGACCAGTTAGCATGAAAATAGTGATAAAAGATAACAAGAGATGCAACATTTCGGCGGTGAGAAAGAAGCTGAAGAGAAGAGGCTAATTCCACACTATCTAACAAAACTGTGTGAATGGAATTTCCCCCCAAAATGCGAAGAGTACTCCATAAAAGGACGGACAAGACCCTTCTACAAAGTTAGCAGTTAAAGATGTGGGGCATGCCGGTCCGGTTTCGATGGGCACCAGTTTTCCAGCTCTGCATTCAGGTCCTTCGTAAAGAGATGGGGTATCAATCATGTCTTGTCTTCCCCCAGATATCCCCAATCTAACGGACATGCAGAAGCTTTCGTTAAGAAAGCCAAGCAACTCATCGCAAAGGTCTGCACAGCGATTGGCGACGACGACGAGGCTTTCGACCGTGGGTTGATGGAGTTACGAAAAGCGCCACGACCTGACGGCCGTTCCTCAGCCCAGGTGTTGTTTGGGCGCCAATTAAGATCGGCAGTACCTGTACACAGGCGTGCCTTCGCTCCCGAATGGCAGGCAGCGGACGAGGAGAGCGACGTAAAGCTGTCTACAGAGTAGGAGAGGACAGAGTGGTACTAGAACCGTTCGTCCCGTGCTTTACTACCTCTACGCATCGGCATCCCTGTACGCATACGATACTACGAGAATGGCCGGTGGAACAAGTTAGGAGTGGTATCTGGCACTGGTAAACATCGCGATTATCACGTGAAGGTTGCGAGTGGGAGGGTATTCTGACTTCCGATCTTTCTAAGATTTCCGATTGGGACAGAGAAAATCTAGTAGTTTTCAATGCCTCAAAAACTCAATTCCTCCATCTATCAACTCGACACAACCTTCCAGACAACTATCCCCTCTTCTTCAATGACACTCAGCTGTCTCTCTCTTCCACAATGAATATCCTCAGTCTGTCCTTTGCTCATAATCTTAACTGGAAACTTCACATCTCATCTCTTGCTAAAACAGCTTCTATGAAGTTAGGTGTTCTGAGGCGTCTCCGCCAGTTTTTCTCGCCCCTCCAACTGCTTACTCTGTATAAGGGCCTTATCCGTCCCTGTATGGAGTACTCTTCGCATGTTTGGGGAGGTTCCAGTCACACAGTTTTGCTTGATAGGGTGGAATCGAAAGCTCTTCGTCTCATCAACTCCCCTCCTCTGACTAACTGTCTTCAGCCTCTTTATCACCGCCGAAATGTTGCATCCCTTTCTATCTTTTATCGCTATTTTCATGGTAACTATTCTACTCATCTTGTTAACTGCATGCCTCCCATTCTCCTGCGGCCTCGCTGCACAAGGCTTTCTTCTTCCTCTCATCTGTATTCTGTCCAACTCTCTAATGCAAGAGTTAACCAGTACTCTCAATCATTCATCCCTATCACTGGTAAACTCTGGAACTCCCTCCCTGCATCTGTATTTCCGAATTCCTACGACTTGTCTTCTCTTAAGAGGAAGGTATCAAGGCATTTGCTCCCCTACTTTGGCTGACGGTTTTTGCACTTTTTATACTTTTTAGAGAGCCAGCATTCAGGTGGGCCTTTTTTTTTTATCTTTCTTTTTTTGCTCTTGGCTGGCCCTCTTCCCTACGTAAAAAATAAAAATCTTAAAGCAGAGAAGTGATCCATAGCGAGAACGTGTGTCTGCGACGCCAAAAATTCCTCCATTGACAGTGGGTTGAAGGAAGCCACACTGTCGCCCTCCCCTCGCCCATATGGTCATTATGCTCATTGTGACCGGGAGAAACGAATCCTTTATACCGAAAACACCCTTTGATTTTTATCTCAGTGGTGGTGTGAAAAATAATTATAGAAATAACTTCGGAAATAGAATATAGAAAAATAAAGAAAGACAGAGAGAGATGTTACGTAGGTTGAGCGGGATTGGAGAAAGTAGATAGTGATAATGGCGCACTGGGGGAATCCCCTTGCCATGCCCTGCCGGCCATTTCTTGATGCGACGAGTATAGATGATTATTGAAAACTGAAATAGTATAGATTTTGAAAGACATGCTGCATCTCTGGAGTATATAAATGGTTACCGTTAGGTGACTATGCGTACAATATAAGTAAACAAATAAATGGAAGTGAGTAAACATTTTCTTTCCATTACTTCATCTCCCTATTGTTCCTGTAATGCTGCTGGCACTGAATTATTAAAACACTATCTCGGAATCAATTATTGGTATATAACAGATGACAATACCAAAATGTGTACTAGATGCTAAAGATTGACAATTACTTAACAGTGGAGTGAAGGTAGGCAAGGAGGAAAATGCACAGACTGCCGGTCCCTCCCGCCCTCAACTTGGGTAGCATGCTGACCTGGCTTGGGCTGCCCCTCTGTTCTGCTCTCAACTTGGACAATCTCCTAGCCTGGGGTGTAATCCAAGAAATTTGTCGGTAGTGTGTAAGTAATAACAAATCCCTAACTAACGAACAGGTCTGATAGCGACATCGCAACGAGGTTGGGAGCTTTTGTGATACAGCACCAATACCTAGGGGTGTGGCCTGACCTTCATCTCATGGGGTTAGCTACACGGGGAGGAGGGCATTTTACACCCACGCCATTTGATCGCTCATTGATTACTCTGTCCCCGTGCCCAATCATCGCCACCCCAAACTCCATACAAAAACTAGAGACACAACAAAATCAATCCCTCCGATTGATCCTCTTAGCTCCGAGATGGACAAAAGTGCTTAACTCCTTCAATACCTTGAGATTTATGTACAATTAGACCATTTTATTGATATTAGGAAGGGTTTATGAAGGTCAGAGAGGATTAATGACCACAGACCTCACTATTTTAATCCCCCACATAAATTTCTAAACTGTATGATATCACCATATAGTAAACAGAAATAATATAGAAACGCGTCATGGTACTGAAGGAGTTAACTTAAGAGCTGAGAGTTCACAACAGGGTTGTAAACCTGACCACTAGCCTCATTGCCAAGATGGTAGTATACTCTCTCACACCAGCCGCACTACCTGTAAAACCTCATGCTGCTGCTGAACAAGACACAACGCTCTTCACCGAAAGAACGTGGGCCCAAAAAGCCGCCGCTGCCCTCACTGAAGCAAAAATCAAGCAAACGATTCTGGATAAAGGCAAAAACACAACTTACCCAGCTTTCTCACCAGACACATCTTGGAGTCCTTCCCTATCTGGTATTCATTATGGATGGTTACAGCAACCGAAGGGGTCCTACAACCCACAGGTGCTCCGAGCAGAAAACCTGAGCAACCTCGGGCCTCTGATCGCAAGACATGGAATAACAATAGAAACTCTGGCGAGGCAAGGGCTGCTTTCATTTCTGTGCATGTAAATATTTACATAAGAAAGAGCGATGTCTTTACTACACCTCGGGAGGTGTAGTTATTAGCGAAGCGCATAGTTAGTAAACAACGACGTCCTACCGACATTCGATGCGTTCATGGATACCATTTTCGGTAGGGGTACGCTCGCATGTCTGTAGCGTGTCGTTAAAAGTTTCGTGGATTCCATCCCTGGCTCATGCTGCCTCTCCTTCCTTCCTCCTTCATCCGGATATACGTACCCTTTCCTCTCCCCCATACCTCCCTCTCAGTCCCCTTCCCATATTCCGATTTTCTCTTTCTCCCCACTCCTTTCCCTGATAAGTAATCCCTCTTCCCTGATGAATATTCGTCCCCTACTCCCTCCCTTATAAACAATCTCTTTCGCCCCTATCACCACTTCTAAGACGGACTCGCCGATCTCGTGACAGCTTTCCCTTCCCCTCTCTTTCCTTTTGAGAGCTTACCAGAAATTATTATAACTGTTTATTATTTTTTTTAAGCAAGAGGAAAACCTGCCAAGGCCAACGAAATATTTTAAAAAGGCCCACTGAAACTGGAAGTTCTCTAAGAGATTTTAGAGGAATTACCCAAAAGATAGGGATAAATGTCTTGAAACCTCCCTCTTAAAAGAAGTCAAGTCGTAGGAAGATGTAAATACAGTAGCAGGAAGGGAGTTCTAGAGTTCACCAGTGTAAGGTATGAATGATTGAGAATACTGGTTAAGTCTTGAATTAGAGGGTTGGACAGAATAGGGATAAGAGGAACAAAAAAGCCTCGTGAAACAAGGCCGCAGGAGGAAGGGAAGCATACAGTTAGTAATATCAATAGAGCAGTTAGCATGAAAATAGCGATAAAAGATAGAAAGAGACGCAAAACTCCGGCGGTGAGAAAGAGACCAAAGACAGAGGAGGGGAGTTGATGAGGCGAAAAGCTTTTGATTCCACCCTATCTAATAAAACTGTGTGAGTGGAACCCGGTCTCCCTCTAAACATTCGAAAAATAATTCATAGCAGGACGGATAAGGCCCTTCTACAGATTTAGCAGTTCTAGGGGCGAGAAAAACTGGAGGAGACGCCGCAGAACGCCTAACTTCATAGAAGCTGTTTTAGCAAGGGATGAGATGTGAAGTTTCTAGTTAAGATTGTGAGTAAAGGACAGACCGAGGATATTCAGTGTGGAAGAGGGAGACAGTTGAGTGTCATTGAAGAAGAGGGGAAGGTTGATAGATGGAGGAATTAGATTTTTCAGGAATTGAAAACTACTAGATTTTCTCTGCCCCAATCAGAAATCTTAGAAAGATCAGAAGCCAGGCATTCTGTGGCGTCCCTGCGTGATCTGTTGACTTCCTGAAGGGTTGGTCGTCTCTGAAAGGACGTGGAAAGATGTAAGATGGTATCATCATCGTAGGAGTGGATTGTCGGAAAGGAAATTTGAGATGAAGTTGCAAAGAGGATAGAAACCGTAGGAGGGCAGTTTTGAAATCAAAGCTTTGTGCCAGCCTCTATTAAAAGCTTTCCATATGTCTAACTCGACAGCAAAAGTTTCACAGAAATCTCTAAAAGAGGATGACCAAGACTCAGTAAGGAAAGCCAGAATATCATCAGTAAAGCGACCTTGACGGAACCCATACTGGCGATCAGACAGAAGATTGAGAAGTGACATGTGTTTGAGAATCTTCCTATACAGGATAGATTAAAAAACTTTAGGCAAGCAATAGATAGCAAGATATAGGACGGTTGTTTGAGGTATTAGAACGGTCACCATTTTTAGAAACAGGCTGAATGTAAGCTAACTTCTAGCAAGAAGGAAAGGTAGAAGTCGATATGCATAGTTGAAAGAGTTTGGCCAGGCAAGGTGCAATCACAGAAGCACAGTTTTTGAGAACAATAGGAGGGACCCCATCAGGTCCATAAGCCTTCCTAGGGTTTAGGCCAGAGGGCATGGAAAACATCATTACGAAGAATTTTGATTGAAGGCATGAAATAGTCAGAGGGAGGTGGAGAGGGAAGGACAAGCCCAGAATCATCCAAGGTGGAGTTTTTATAGCAAAGGTTTGAGAGAAGAGTCCAGCTTTAGAGGCAGAGATGACAGTGGTGCCATCAGGATGAAATAAAGGAGGGAAAGATGAAGAAGTAAAGTTATTGGAGATGTTTTGGCCAGATACCAGAAGTCACGAAGAAAGCTAGAGTTTGAAAGATTTTTTTTCATTTTCATTTATGAAGGAATTTTTGGCAAGTTGAGGAACAGACTTGGCATGATTCTGGGCAAAAATATGCATGAGGTGCATGAGATTCAGGAGACTGAAGACTCAAATTTTCTATCATGTATAGCACGAGAACAGGCTGTGTTAAACCAAGGTTTAGGTTTAGGTTGAGAAAAAGAATGAGGAATGTACGCCTCCATGCCAGACACTATCACTTCCGTTATGCGTTCAGCACACAGAGATGGGTCTCTGACACGGAAACAGTAATCATTCCAGGGAAAATCAGCATAATACCTCCTCAAGTCCCCCAACTGGCAGAGGCAAAACGCCAGAGGCACCTCCGCTTTGGGGATCCTGAGGAGAGATTGGAGAAATAGGACAAGATACAGAAATGAGATTGTGATCGGAGGAGCCCAACGGAGAAGATAGGGTAACAGCATAAGCAGAAGGATTAGAGGTGAGGAAAAAATCAAGAATGTTGGGCGTATCTCCAAGACGGTCAGGGATGCGAGTAGTGTGTTGCACCAGTTTCTCTAGGTCATGGAGAATAGCAAAGTTGAAGGGTAGTTCACCAGGATGGTTAGTGAAGGGAGAGGAAATCCAAAGCTGGTGGTGAACATTGAAATCTCCAAGGAAAGAGATCTCCGCAAACGGAAAAAGGGACAGAATATGTTCCACTTTGAAAGCCAAATAGCCAAAGAATTTACTATAGTCAGAGGAGTTAGGGGAGAAATAGACAGCACAGGTAAATAAAAGTTAGAGAGTGACTATTGACTGTAAGCCAGATGGTGGAAAACTCGG
This sequence comes from Portunus trituberculatus, assembly GCF_017591435.1. Taxonomy (NCBI): domain Eukaryota; kingdom Metazoa; phylum Arthropoda; class Malacostraca; order Decapoda; family Portunidae; genus Portunus; species Portunus trituberculatus. Next base: position 12,132,962 of record NC_059271.1, on the reverse strand, counting down.
AAGATTCAAGAGCGTGGGCACGAGAGCAAGTTAAGTCGTTGGGCACATATACGCAACATCCAGCTTTGGAACGAAAATGAGAATAGAGAAATTAGGAGGGAACAGAGAAGGAGCTACTGTCAGTTGTTTCAGAGAGCTGTGTTTCAATGAGGAAAAGATGGTGAGGTTTAGTAGAAGAGAGGTGGTGTTCTACAGATTGAAAATTAGATCGAAGACCGCGAATGTTGCAGAAGTTAATGAAGAAAAAGATGAGGGAGATGTAAATACATTTTGGGTAGCCAACGAGAGAGCAGTCCGATTTGGAGACACCATTTTTAAATTTTCAATTTTAAGTGAAGGGTGTGTGTGTGTGGTAAGTGCATGTAGTTTTGTGAAGAAGAGTTGTCTTTAGAGGGCAGACTGTGACTGCACCCTTGAGTTGTGAGACACAAAGGGAAACGTTCAGCGAGATCACAACTATAGCTTTAATGGATAGTTCATAGCACTCGCTGAACTAGTGGTATTAGACCTTACTGGTAGTAAATTAATCGTTTCAGTAGTGTCTACTACCTCCTCCTCTTAAGGTAGTAGTGCCAAATGCCAAATCAGCAATCTTTTCGTCAGCTATCCAACCAAAAGTTGTTGTGAGCTCCAAAACAATTAAGAGAAACTTTTTGTTTTGGCTAGCTTACTAAGTCACTGGAACTGGCTTTTTATGTGTAGGAAATGAATAAGGAGGAAGTCACTTTGCGATATGAATTAAGTCGTGACGCTGTTTTCATCATTAACCCTGTATTTTTGTCGATGTCCGGGGTTTTTTTTTCTTGATGGATTGTTCTCTCATCTCTCCATTGCTAAGTTTTTATTTTTGCTGGTATTAGTTGAACTCTAATTATTTTCTCCATCCCGTCGCTTCCTTATTTCTCATGTTTCTTATCTTTCAGGTTTTGCTTATTAATTCGCCTCATCATTATTATTTTCTTTCACTCCTTTTCTTTCTTTCTTTTGAATTTTTCCTTATATTCTTTTTACGCTTTTTCCCGTTTCCCTTTTAATTACTTTCATTTCTTTCTTTTTTACTCCCTTCCTTTCTGCCTTCTTATTTTCTTCTGTTTCCTTTTCTTCTCTCTTCTTTCCATTTTCTTTCTTCTCTTAGCTTCTCTTTCCTTTTCAGCCTTTCGTTGGCTCCACAACCTACCATTCTTCTCTCCTGTTCTGCTCACCAATTAAGCACATTCCCTACACATTCCTTCTCTCCCCATCGCTATTTCCATACCACACTTCCGCTTTGCCTTCTCGGTCCATCCCACAAGCATCCCCCTCATACCTACACACAGTACCATCACCCTCATCCCTCCCTGTTTCACATTTATCCCTTTTTGGTTTTCTAACTAACTTTTGGAAATCTCAGTTTTTTGTGATAATTTTTTTTTTATATACTATCATTCTATATGCGTTTTCCTTGCGTATACTAACGTAATTTTCTCTCTCTCTCTCTCTCTCTCTCTCTCTCTCTCTCTCTCTCTCTCTCTCTCTCTCTCTCTCTCTCTCTCTCTCTCTCTCTCTCTCTCTCTCTCTCTCTCTCTCTCTCTCTCTCTCTCTCTCTCTCTCTCTCTCTCAAACTTTTAATATCATGACCTTCAAGTTCCTTTACTTTCTTGCCCTCCCTCCCTCTTTCCACCTCTTTCTGTGTGCCAGCATGTGTCAGAAGGGAGTATGTACAATAATTTTTGGCACTTTAATACTCATGTGGGAGGAGGTGACGCAGTGCCTCATTACCACTGCCACTGTGGCGTTCCTGAGAGCCACTTTGCTGGCACCCTTATGTTATGAGTGGCGGGAGACAGTGGGTGTGAGGATAGGGTTGGATAGGACAGGCAGGTGGTAATGTCAGGAGAGAGAGAGAGAGAGAGAGAGAGAGAGAGAGAGAGAGAGAGAGAGAGAGAGAGAGAGAGAGAGAGAGAGAAAGAGAACGCAGCAGTCTCAGGGTTAATTGGAGTGTGGATGAAATGTATATAGGCACGAATAGTCACAAACAGAGGTGCCGTTCTCTCCTCAGTGAAGTGATATCGAGCCACGCACAACTACACACACACACACACACACACACACACACACACACACACACACACACACACACACACACACACACACACACACACACAAGCCTCCCCACTTCCACAGAATTCAATCCAAACAGACCGAAGGGAAACAAATCACATTTATAACAATAACAAACGTTCTGATATCACATTCAGAGTGGATTGGCGTGAACACATTGTATCAGTCATCACACACGTGCATTTCTAAACACACACACACACACACACACACACACACACACACACACACACACACACACACACACACACACACACACACACACACACACACATACCTCTTCACTGGCCTCACACCCATTTCGCTCTTTCCCATACGAATACACATGCAGCTAACCACTCCGTTCTTGACACTTTCGCTTATTGTTTAAAACCATTCTCCGTCTCTTCTCTCATTGGTCACCTCCTTCTCCTTGTCTGCGGTATCTGATCAGGCAAAGTTCCCTTATTACGGCTCTCACACCATCACTCATCCTCATAGCTCATTCTCTCGCTTATTCATGCCGTGAACTTCCATTCACTCAGTACACTCTTCACTCACTGAACCATGACCGAGGCAAGGCACACAATTTATCTTCTACCATCGAATCTATCAATTTTCCGTTCTCTATGCTGTACTACACACTTCAATAATCAAAAGAAAAAAATCTTTATTGTGTTTATGTGATTCCCCGCGAGTTGCAACATCATACACCACCCACGGCCTCCGTCTAGTTATCCGCTGTCTCCAGCCACCCAGCTCAAACAATATCCAGAAAAAAAAGGCGGTTGACAAGCTTACCGGTACAAGTGGTGGCAAAGTCTACTGATACAACTCTCTCCTTCCCTTTCTTCTTTCTTTCCTTTGCTCATTCGCTCTCTACTTGATAAAACCCAGGCGTCAAGATGTGCAGAGGGATGTTTTACAGTTTGGGGATTGCTGGCGATTCGAATGATATTTCATTTTTTTATGTAAGAGTGAAAAAAACGGCCAGGGGCAACAAAATCGACAAAAAAAAAGTCCACTGAAATACCGGTCCGAGCAAAGGGACAAAAAAAAAAAAAAAAAAACAAGAAAATGGGATAAATGTCTCAAAATCTCCCTCTTAAAATAATCTTTGTCATAGGTAGATTAAAACACTGAAGCAGATAGAGAGTTACTGGGTTAACCAAAGAAAGAGATGAATGATTGAGAGAGGTGGATTACCTCTTGCATTAGAAAGGTGGACAGAATAGTTAGTTGTGAGAGAAAAAGGAAAGTCTAATACAGCGAAGCAGCGGAAGGAGGAGAGGTATGAAGTTAGTAAGATCGGAAGAGACGTTGACATGAAAATAACATAGACGATAGCAAGAGATACAACATTGAGACGATGAGAAAGAGGAGGGAAGACAGTTAATCAGAGGACAGGAGTTGATAAGATTTTGATTCCATCCTTTCTAGTAGATCATTATGAGTGGAATACCCCAACATATGTGAAGAATAATCCATGCGTGAGCGGGTAAGGCCCCTCTACAGACTTAGCATTGGGAGGTGATAAGAAAAATAGACAGAGACGACGCAGAACGCATAACTTCATAGAAGCTATTTTAGATACAGAGGAGATGTGATGTTTCCAGTTTAGATTATAGGTAAAAGATAGACCGATGACGATAAGTATAGAAGATGGGGGCAGCTGAGTGTCACTGAAGAAGGGATAGTTGTCTGGAATGTTGTGTCGGGTTGATGTATGCAGGAACTGAGTTTTTGAGGCATTGAACACTACTTTTTTTCTGCCTCAATCAGAAATTTTAAAGAGATCAGAAGTTATGTGTTTTGTGGCATCACTACGTGATCTGTTCACTTCTTGAAAAGTTGATCATCTCTAAAAGAACGTGAAAAAAGTGTAGGAATGGATATGACAAAAGGTTTGGTTTAGAAGGTCATTGGTGAATAATAGGAAGAGAGTGGATGACAAGACAGAACTTTGAGGAACACCACTGTTAACAGATTTAAAGCAGAACAGTGGCCGTCTACCACGATAGCAAAAGATCGGTTAGAGAGGAAACTTGAGATGAAGTTGCAGAGAGAAGAATAGATGCCGTAGGAGAGCAGTTTGGAGATCAAAAACTTTATGCTAGACTCTATCTAAAGCTTTTGATGTGTCTAAGGAAAAAGATGACCAATACTCAGTAAGGAAAGCAAGATCACTAATAGAGCGCCTTTAACGGAGGACATACTGCGATCAGAAAGAAGATTGTGAAATGCTAGATGTTTTGGAATTTTCCTGTTGAGGCCAGCTTAGAAAAAAATAAAATAAGTAGGAGATAAAAGGAATAGGGCACATAGTTTGAGGGAACAGAATGGTTCATTTATAAGGAACAGACTGAACGTAACAAACTTCCAGCAAGTCGGTAGACAGAGTTGAAAGAGTTGGATTAGGCAGACTGCAGGCACAGAACACATTTTTTAAAACAATAGGAATAACCCATCTGAGGCCAGCGAGGGCATG
>NC_059271.1:12098395-12123395 GCF_017591435.1 Portunus trituberculatus | reverse complement strand
GTGTGTGTGTGTGTGTGTGTGTGTGTGTGTGTGTGTGTGTGTGTGTGTGTGTGTGTATGTGTGTGTGTATTTTACGACGGTCGTCTACTGATAACTTAACCAGTTGTTCCCGTACGGAAAGAGTTCAGAGCTCGTACTAACCGATCTTCGGGTAGAAATGAAAGAACACACCACACACCACACAGCGGGACAGTGACGCCACAAACCTTCGACTTACATCCCTTACCTATTTGTGGCCGGGTGAACAGGGGCTACGTTTAAGGGGCTCTCCCATTTATCTTGCCACGTCCCCGGACATTACGCGGTGTGTGTGTGTGTGTGTGTGTGTGTGTGTAGGTATGTATCACTATGCTATATACTTTAATACTAATATCTTTAATGTTTTTCTTCTTTATACTTGTGAGATTGATTGAAAAGAAATAAACGTTGTAGTTCACACAAGGTTGGTGGCTACACAAAGGGAGGAACATGTAAATAGATGGAAAAACAGATGGATAGATAGACAAACAGACAAACAAACAGACAGACATACAGATACATAGATAAATATCGAGATGGAGAGACAAATAGATAGGTAAAAAAATAGATGTACAGCGATTGCATTTCACATTTTCATTTATATTTTTCCCATCACCCTCACTGCCGTGTGTAAAATATTTCCTATAAATGTCGTGGTATCAATCATTTTTTATTGTCTTTATTTTTTTCTTTATTATTCGTCATTTGTAAGCCTCGGGAATTTCGCCTTTCATTTCCGTGGCCGGCCATCATTGCTTTCCCTCAAAAATAGACGAGAAGAGAGAGAGAGAGAGAGAGAGAGAGAGAGAGAGAGAGAGAGAGAGAGAGAGAGAGAGAGAGAGAGAATATCAACCCGCGCACATATCTTTTTTTTAGTTTATCTTGTTGGCCTTGCTGTGATTTGCCTTTCAATTATCTTGATTCTTTATTGGTAGAAATAAAAATAGTAAAATATCCAGGAATTTTTGTTTTCCTTACCCTGATACTTAAAACCTTTGCAATTTAGTTCAGTTCTACCTTATTGACTACTACTGACGAATCTTGGAGATCATAAGCGTCTTCGGTATGCATTTCTGGATTTATAGTCTAAAGTAACGTCCCAAGTATCTCCTTCACGTGTTTTTTCAGTTGTGAGGTTATTGAGTGATCTTTTGGGGATAACAATAAAGTTAAGCAGTGTTGTAGAGTTTTCTTTTGTGATTGAAGTCAATGGGTCTTTTCGTCTACAGCAGTGAGAGCAGTGAGATTATGTAGTGAGCTGCGTGAGTCTCTCTCTCTCTCTCTCTCTCTCTCTCTCTCTGTGTGTGTGTGTGTGTGTGTGTGTGTGTGTGTGTGTGTGTGTGTGTGTGTGTGTGTGTGTGTGCATCATTCACTTACGGTCTTCTACTACCTAGCCAGCCGTTCCTTTACTGAAAGAGCTCGGACTGACCGATCATCGGGTGAGACTGAGACCACTCATATCTCACGCCATGACAGCGAGACCGCAACCTCTCGTGTAGTATCTACTTGTTACTAAATGAACAGAGGCTACATATTAAAAGACTGGCATATTTCCCTTGTTGTGCTCGGGTACGAACCTGGGCCTTCTTGGTTGTGAGACGAGTGTGCTATATGTATACTACACTAAGCAATCGAGACGGGACGATTGAGCAGGTATGGGCGGGATCGCCTCCTGGCTGAGGAACGTTTGTGTACGTGCGATTCAATCCAAACAGAAAGACATATCGTGGAAAATTGTCTTGTGACTCAGCAAATAAGAGATTACTCAGTCGACTCCTTGGAAGATATATTCAGTGGAAATATAAATAATGAGGTAATATGGAAGATAATTCAAGGTATTTTGCGATTGTATGACCAGTTTCGTGACTAGGTGTTAATGAGTTTGTTTCGGAGTATCAGTAAATTATGGACTACAACTAGATAACATTTGTAATATGCACTAAACATAGCTTTCATTGTCAATTAAGGCATTTTTTTAACATGTATTTTTGTAGTCAATATATTATCTGTCTATCTATCTATCCATCTGTGTGTGTGTGTGTGTGTGTGTGTGTGTGTGTGTGTGTGTGTGTGTGTGTGTGTGTGTGTGTGTGTGTGTGTGTGTGTATCTATAGTATGTACCTCCTCTTCCTCCTCCTCCTCCTTCTCCTCCTCCTCCTCCTCCTCCTCCTCCTCCTCCTCCTCCTCCTCCTGGTCCTCCTCGTCCTCCTCCTCCTCCTCCTCCTCCTTCTCCTCCTCCTGCTCCTTTTTTTTCTTCTTTTTTCTTATGCTCTAATCCAACGCTCTTTTGCACAGAGAGAGAGAGAGAGAGAGAGAGAGAGAGAGAGAGAGAGAGAGAGAGAGAGAGAGAGAGAGAGAGAGAGAGAGAGAGAGAGAGAGAGAGTATTGTGATAAGTTGGGAGCAAATTGTGAACTATCTCCCAAGATTTAGGAAGGAGAAGAGTAGTGGGAAATGGAGAAAGTGAGAAAAAAGAAGGGAAGGAAGAGAGGGGAAACAAATGAGAAAGATAAAGAATAGATGGAGGAAATGGAACAAGAGACAAAGAATTATCAGGAGGAGGAGGAGGAGGAGGAGGAGGAGGAGGAGGAGGAGGAGGAGGAAAGGAGGAAATGTTGGTAGGTTAAAGTTTTTGAGAGAGAGAGAGAGAGAGAGAGAGAGAGAGAGAGAGAGAGAGAGAGAGAGAGAGAGAGAGAGAGAGAGAGAGAGAGAGAGAGAGAGAGAGAGAGATCAACACACACACACACACACACACACACACACACACACACACACACACACACACACACACATATATATATATATATATATATATATATATATATATATATATATATATATATATATATATATATATATATATATATATATATATATATATATATATATATATATATATATATATATATATATATATATATATATATATATATATATATATATATATATATATATATATATATATATATATATATATATATATATATATATATATATATATATATATATATATATATATATATATATATATATATATATATATATATATATATATATATATATATATATATATATATATATATATATATATATATATATATATATATATATATATATATATATATATATATATATATATATATATATATATATATATATATATATATATATATATATATATATATATATATATATATATATATATATATATATATATATATATATATATATATATATATATATATATATATATATATATATATATATATATATATATATATATATATATATATATATATATATATATATTTTTTTTTTTTTTTTTTTTTTCAAAAGAAAAATAACTTCCGTAATGACTTCTTTTCAATATATATTTTGTTTGTTTGTTTGTGTGTGTGGATGTGTGTATGTGTGTCTATTTTATGTAAGATGAGAAAACTGGTCAAGGGCAACAGAAAGAGTTAAAAAAAAAAAATGCCTACTTACTTGCCATTCTCCATGCAGGTCCGAGACAGCTAACCAAAGAAAGTGATAAATGTCTTGAAACCTCCCTCATAAATGACTTCAAATAATTGGAAGATAGAAATACAGAAGGTGTGTGTGTGTGTGTGTGTGTGTGTGTGTGTGTGTGTGTGTGTGTGTGTGTGTGTGTGTGTGTGTGTGTGTAATTCACCTCCTCCTCGGTCGTCTGCTGGTCACCCAGCCAGTCTTCCCCATTACGGAGCGAGCTCAGAGCTCATAGACCGATCTTCGGTTAGGACTGAGACCACATCAACACACAACACACCGGAAAAGCGAGGCCACAACCCCTCGAGTTACATCCCGTACCGATTTACTGCTAGGTGAACAGGGGCTACACATTAAGAGGCTTACCCATTTGCCTCGCCGCTTCCCGGGACTCGAACCCGGCCCTCTCGATTGTGAGTTGAGCGTGCTGACCACTACACTACGTGTGTGTGTGTGTGTGTGTGTGTGTGTGTGTGTGTGTGTGTGTGTGTGTGTGTGTGTGTGTGCATTATATGCAAGAGGGGAAGCCTAACTTCATAGAAACGGTTTTAGCAAGAGATGAGATGTGAAGTTTCTAGTTTAGATTATGAGTAAAGAACAGACCGAGGATATTCAGTGTAGAAGATGGGGACAGCTGAGTGTCATTGAAGAAGAGGGAATAGTTGTCTGGAAGGTTGTCGACTTGATAGATGGAGGAATTGAGTTTTTAAGGCATTGAAAACTACTATATTTTCTCTGCCCCAATCGGAAATCTTAGAAAGATCAGAAGTCAGGCGTTCTGTGGGGTCCCTGCGTGATCTCTTGACCACCTGAAATTGGTTGTCTCTGAAAAGACGTGAAAGTGTAGGGTGATATCATTAGCGTAGGAGTGGATAAGGCAAAAAGTTTGGTTCAGAAGATCATTAATGAATAATAGAAAGAGAATGGGTGACAAAACAGAACCCTGAGGAATATCATTGTTAATAAATTTATGAGAACAATTGCCGTCTACAACTGCTGCAATAGAACGGACGGAAAGGAAACTTGCAGAAAAAAGATAGAAACCGTAAGAGGATAGTTTTTAAAATCAAAGCTTTGTCCCAGACTCTATCAAAATCTTTTGATATGTATAACACAACAGTAAAAGTTTCACCGAAATCTCTAAAAGAGGATGACCAAAACTCAGTAAGGAAAGCCAGAAGATCACTAATAGAGCGACCTTGACGGAAGCTATACTGGCAATGAGAGAGAAGAATGTGAAGTGATAGATGTTTGAGAATCTTCCTATTGAGAATAGATTCAAAAACTTTAGACAAGCAAGGTAAGTGTGTGTGTGTGTGTGTGTGTGTGTGTGTGTGTGTGTGTGTGTGTGTGTGTGTGTGTGTGTGTGTGTGTGTGTGTGTGTGTGTGTGTGTGTGTGTGTGTGTGTGTGTGTGTGTGTGTGTGTGTGTGTGTGTGTGTGTGTGTGTGTGTGTGTGTGTGTGTGTGTGTGTGTGTGTGTGTGTGTGTGTGTGTGTGTGTGTGTGTGTGTGTGTGTGTGTGTGTGTGTGTGTGTGTGGATGGCGTGGAGTGACTGAGAGCAGCATGAAAAGGCCTGTAGGTGAGCATGGAAAAACTTTTAGTGCTAATTGGTGTAAGACGGGTTACGTGGGGAGAGGAACAAGTTACAAGAAGAGGGAGAGAAGGATGAGCGGCTGTGTTGAGACAGAACATAGCGGTGAGTTTATACATTAAGATATACATGGGATCACTTTTTCCACACCACCACCACCACCAGTCTCGCTACCAAACACAATACCACTTTTGCCGATATACAACAAATTTTGGTGTTGACGCGGCCTTGTAGTGGCGAAGTTTGAGGTGAGGGAATTTTGAGGATAATTCATTGTTTACGTTTCAGCAATAGACGCAATGATAGGTTTTCAGGGTTTCCATAATTATTTAAGGCACGTTTTTCTTTCAGTGGGAGAATTATATATTTTTCTTACGATCAAAGATAAGAAAATGTCCAGTGAAAAACACTGAAGGAGGAAGCAATAAGATGGAGAGAGAGAGAGAGAGAGAGAGAGAGAGAGAGAGAGAGAGAGAGAGAGAGAGAGAGAGAGAGAGAGAGAGAGAGAGAGAGAGAGAGAGAGAGAGAGAGAGAGAGAGAGAGAGAGAGAGAGAGAGAGAGAGAGAGAGAGAGAGAGAGAGAGAGAGAGAGAGAGAGAGAGAGAGAGAGAGAGAGAGAGAGATGGGTGGGTTAGGAGAAGAATGTTATCACATTACTAAATAGAATATAGCAAAAGTCTGATCCTAGCTAGCGAACGAGCTAGCAAAGTAAAGGATTTCCTCTACCTACCACCAAACCTGTGCACATTCAAGTGTTGATCTCTAGATTTAACCAGGACCTAAGATTTTGGTCAACAACAGCAAGAGTGGAACCAAAGCAAGAAAAAAATAGACATGATAAGAAGAGGGAGAAATAGATAGAAAAGAAAAATTCACACACACACACACACACACACACACACACACACACACACACACACACACACACACACACACACACACACACACACACACACACACACACACACACACACACACACACACACACGAACAACGTCACAAAGGCTAATTATTTTCAGAGCGGCTTGTTAAGCATCCCTTGTTCTCCCCTCCATGCCACACTCAACCCTTTATGGCGCGGTGAGGCGGCCAGGACACGTCTGACGGTGGCATGACCATTTCACTCCTGCTTTAGGCCGCCGAGGAGGGGGAGGAGACCGAGAGGTAGCGACAGGAGGGAAGGATTGGAAGGGTGACGGGAAGGAATGGATATGAGTGCAAGGGAAAGGCTGAAAGAATGATAGAAAGGAAAGCATGTGAGTTGAAGCAAAAGACTGAAAGAGTGCATACAGGCCTGGTCACTCCACTATAGGAAGGATATCAACATGTTAGAAGCAGTTCAGAGAAGAGCAACTAGGATGATACCAGCATTAAAGCACCTGGAGTATAGAGATAGATTAAAGGCATTAAACATGTTTTCATTTGAGAGGAGATGTATAAGAGGGGATATGATAGAGTTATTTAAAATGTTCTCAGATACAAACTACATAGATGTGAGATCTTTCTTTACCTTAGAGGAGGGAAGTAGGACTAGAAATCATGGCAGGAGGATTAGAAAGCAAGGCTGCAGGTTAGATATAAGAAAATATTTCTTTAGTCATAGGGTGGTAGACTTCTGGAATGCATTGCCAGAGACGGTTGTAAATAGCACTAGTTTGACAATGTTTAAAAACAGATTAGATAAGCACTTAAATTTATTAGATTTATAATTATGTATAGCGCTGCATGATAGTTTTTATAAGAAATTTACTATAGTTAAACAAGACATGATCCCCATGTATGGGGATCACAGATTGTAGAGGAATTCGCTGCAGGACTTAGCCCTGTTAATGGGTCAAATATTTAGAATTAGTATATAATGTATTGTGTACTTGTAAGTGTATCTTTAAGTACTGATGACGAGGTCGCTGTGCGACTGATACAGGATAACCTAGATGGGCCCTGGTGGCCCTTTGTTATCCTATTATTTATGTTATGTTATGTTATATGTAAGGAAGAGCTTGCAGTGTGTGTGATGGAAGAGAAGGACAGAGGGCGATTGGAGGAGAGGTTCGAGAGCGTGAGTGGAGGGAAAAACTAGGAGGGTGGGTGGAGAGAAAAGACGAAGAGATGGTGATGGAGGAAAATGAAGAGGAATAAAGTGAAGGTGATAAGGGAAAGGATTAACAGAAGAATGGTAGAAAAGGAAGAGAAATAACGAAGAATGAAATAAAAATGAATCATATGGTTGTTATGTATTGTGTGATGGAAAAAAGGAAGAAGGAAGAATGAATTTTGTGTCTTTCTTTGTGTCTTTCTCTCTACTTTTCTTACTTCATCTATTTTGCTATCTTTTTGCCCTTCTTCTTTTCTTCCATACTTCGTTTCCCTATTCGTTTATCTAATCATTTACTCATTCATTTTCTTTATTCCCTTCTTCGTTTTCTATAGATTCATCTCTTTGTTTCTTTCTTCCTTTCTCTCTTTCTTAATCGTATGTCTTCCTTCTTATCTCTTCTCTCTTTCTTTTATGCATATTTATTTCCCTTTTTCCCCTATCTATGTATTTTCTCATTTGTTTTCTTTCATCTGTTCTTCGTTTTATTTGTTTTTATTTTACTTCTCTTTACTCTCTATCCTTTCTTTTCTCTCCTCTTCAACTTCTACGTTCATGTATTTGTATTTTCATTTCTTAATATGTTTGTATAAATATTTTGCATCTTTCTATCTCTTCTTATCCTCCTCCTCCTCCTCTCCTTCCTTCTTTACTTTTCCTCCTTCTCTTCTTTGTTTTATTTGATCTTCTTTCCTTCCTCCTCATCGTTCTCCTCTCTTCTTCTTCTTCTCCTCCTCCTCCTCCTCCTCCTCCTCCTCCTCCTCCTCCTCCTCCTCCTCCTCCTCCTCCTCCTCCTCTTCCTCCTTCTCCTCCGTCATTATGGTATTTAATCTCAAGACTTGTGATGTAGGACTTTTATGAAGAGAGAGAGAGAGAGAGAGAGAGAGAGAGAGAGAGAGAGAGAGAGAGAGAGAGAGAGAGAGAGAGAGAGAGAGAGAGAGAGAGAGAGAGAGAGAGAGAGAGAGAGAGAGAGAGAGAGAGAGAGAGAGAGAGAGAGAGAGAGAGAGAGAGAGAATATCTAACAAATTTATACATTACGAGACTCAGATAGATATTCAAGTTAGGTTTGCAAAGAAAGTAAAAAAAAAAAAAACAGTGAGATTATATTATGTGTGATTACGATTTAAACAAATGAATAAAGAAAGAAAGAAATGAAAGCCTTTGAAGTTTTGATATTTTTTTCATCAGACTTCAGGTTCAAGTAAGAGGTTAGCTAGGCTTCCAAATGACACACACACGTAATGGGGAAGACACTGGGTGATCACACAGACGACCGAGGTGAAAATATATATATATATATATATATATATATATATATATATATATATATATATATATATATATATATATATATATATATATATATATATATATATATATATATATATATATATATATATATATATATATATATATATATATATATATATATATATATATATATATATATATATATATATATATATATATATATATATATATATAACATCACCCTCATAAACTAAATGTTTTAGTCATTTTCAGCGTTTTTTGGATTTTTGCCTAAATCAAATCTCTAATATGTGGCGCACCTACTGGTATACTTGACTATGCCAGATGTGGAGAGTAAGTGGAATAAAATTCCCCACAAGGTTTCTGCCTAAATCACTAAGTGACTTAGGCATTATTATCACTATGCCTAAGTTATGACATTAAGAAGCACAAAAGGCCACGTAAAGAAAAATGGAAGCAGAATGCTACGAAGGAGAAGCGGCTATAAGGGTGAGCAGCGTAAAAGGAAAACTGGTGAAGATATTCCACCTGCTGAGATGGAACCACCTTGCTAATCTACATCTTGTCTGAAAACCAAGACCCGTAACTGCCAATTAATAGCTGAAGAACAACGAAGCCAAATCTTCCATAAATTTTGGTCATTGAACTCTTGGGGTGAACGTAGAGTTTACGTTCAAGTCTTGATCTCAAGGAAAGAAATAAAGCAGAAGAAAAAGGTACAAGACTCAACGAGGCATACTGTCTACAACTTCCTGATGGATCATCATATCAAGTCTGCAAACCACTCTTTGCTCCAACCTTTGGTGTCCCTGTAAGAGCTATAATGTCATGGGTACATGATAATGAGAGTAGACAGACAGCCTCCTCGTCAACTGACAGCCCATCAAAAGCCAGTGCATCAGGCCAACGTGGTCCCGAAAGTGGAAAGTGTGCTAATGTGAATGATTTACATAAATTCCTCACAGATTGGTTAAATGAGCTGCCCACTCTAGAATCACATTATTGCAGGAACTCACCAACATACAGGAGAAAAGTTCTTGTATCCCGAGACTACTATTCCAAACTTTCATCGGGCATACAAAATGGAGGCTGACAAGAAAGGGCTAAGAGCTGTTGAACTCACCTACTTAAATAGATTCCATGAGGAAAAGTCTTCATACTCCGAAAAGATCATTGCCATGTTTGTTATTCATTCAAATATGGCAACATTTCTAAGGATGAGTACATTAAGCTCAAAGATGAAGCCAGGAAGAAGAAATAGGAAGATAAGGAAAGTTCCAGTGCCAGTAAGTCTGTTTAGACTATGGATCTGCAGGCTGTTCTCTTGTGCCCAAAGACAATGGCAAGTCCCATGTACAATAAGACGAAGCTACAGGTGCATAACTTTACACTAAATGATCTTGCTTCCAAGAATGGTTACTGTTACCTCTGGAATGAAACAGAAGGTGACTTGAGAAGTGAAGTTTTTGCGTATCTGCAGTATCATAATTTCGAAATACTTTCCGATAACCCAAATATACAAGAAATTGCGATTTGGAGTGTTGGATGTAGTTACCAGAACAGAAGCAATGCCATTGCCAACGCTTATTCTGTTCTAGCTAGAAAATATGGTATCAACATCATCCAAAAGTACCTCGTTGCAGGTCACACACAGATAGAATCTGACTCCATGCATAGCACAATAGAACGAACGTTAGTGATATCTTTACTGAGCGTGACTATGCAGTACTCATCCAGTGTAATAGGATCAAACCATCGCCATACATAGTCAAACAAGTGAAACACCAAGACTTCATGAAGATGGATAATGCACACTTCACGAGCATCATACCTGGGAAAAAGACAGGAGACCCAACAGTTCATGGTCTGCGTGGGTTGAAGTATCAAAGTGATGGAAAAGTACAGTACAAGTTGTCATTCAACACTCAGTCAACCTAAGAAGACTTGGCAAATAGAGTTCAAAACACTGAAATTAAGTGGATTCCACTGTTCTCCTCAAGGCTCTCTATTAAGATGAGGAAATTTAATGACTTACAGTCCATGGAAACAGTAATGCCAGCAGACTGCTACAACTTCTTTGATTCCTTGCCTCATGTGTAATGAAATATTAAACTACCGCACAGTAGGAACCTACACTGTAATTTGAGTATTTACTGTTTTACAATTTTGCCTAAGTCATGGTAAACATTACTAATGTAATTGCCTATGTCAGTTTTCTTTGTTTTATTTCTATATCTATTGTTTTCCATAGGAAAATGGTTTATGAATGTTTCTATAATTTTTTCAAGAAGCTGTTTAAGGAAGCATATGACAATGATATAAAAAATAAGAAATTGAATAAGTGGAACCATGCGTACTTTGGGGTCCAAGGGGTCTCCAAGCGCACGGGTTCGAATCCTGTCCACGGTTTGAGTGTAGGCTGGGCTTCCTCACTCCGGGCAACGGTTTCCTAGCGGGTGGGCTTTGAGATAGGAGGTACCCCAAAAAGTATCTCCTTTAGTCCATAAATTCCCGTGAAAAGCCCACATGGTATAAATAAAAAAGATAAATAAATAAATAAAACAAGCAGTAAAAATGACTTAGGCAATTAGTTTATGATATATATATATATATATATATATATATATATATATATATATATATATATATATATATATATATATATATATATATATATATATATATATATATATATATATATATATATATATATATATATATATATATATATATATATATATATATATATATATATATATATATATATATATATATATATATATATATATATATATATATATATATATATATATATATATATATATATATATATATATATATATATATATATATATATATATATATATATATATATATATATATATATGTAATATACTCGACCTGTCACATTAGAAAATGCACATTTTCTGGAAATATCAAAGTCAGTATCAAAGCCCGCAATGAAATGCCAATAGCTTGAATACATATCATATACTTGAAAACATGTTATGTTTCATTCTGTCAGTTTCCTCAGCCTCTTAGTCTCCATCCTATCGCCACAATATTGCATCTATTAATATCTTCAGTTACTATTTTCATGCCAACTACTCTTTCATCTCTTTAACTGCATGCCTCTCTTCCCGCTGCCTGGCTGCTTAGGACTTTCTTTTTTCTTTCCACCCAGTTTTGTCCTCCTCTGTAATGATAGCGTCAATTAGTATTCTCAATCATTCATCTTTTCCTTTGGTAATTTCCGTAACATCCTGTGTGTTACTGTATTTCCATCTTCCTGTGGCTTGAACTCATTTAACAGGAAGGGTTCACTACATTTATCCCATGCATTAGGTTAACTCTTTTGACAATGTTTTGGGACCTGTACTTCAATGGCGAATTTTTTTAATGACACTTTTGTTACCCTTGGCAACCAAAGATTGTATAATGTATATTGCGTAAGGTGAAAACAAGTATACTAGAAAGAAAGAGAACTTACGTGTGAGAGATAAGCCCTCAGAGATAGTTTCCTGGTTGGAGTAGCGTATACATCTCAACGAAATGCGTGTTCCCTTGTGCTGATAAGTATAAGTTAAATATAAAAGTAGTTAAACATAAAAGATAGTCATGATAGGTTAACACTGTTTGGTTTCATTCCTGTATAAGACAGACTGCGATGATAATGAACAAAAACAGGAAGTAATAGTAATAACAAAACATAGTAATAAAAATAGCACTAATAATCCAGCTCGTACCAAAGAAAACAGTGCATTATAGGATCACAAATAATCGACATTATAAAAAACGCACTAATAAAACAGATAAAAAAATACGAATTATGTTTATCTAATAGCCTTCTCCTTATCATCTTTTATTCATTCCCTGCTGTTCGTAATTGTTAAAGAAATTTCTTTCTGTGGAGGAAATAAGCGTCTGAAATTGAAATATTGCGAGATTTAGACACTTAAAATGGGATGTTGCTCGAGCCAAGAGAGAGAAAAAGATTAATTATATCAAACACTCACCCGACGCTCTCTCTCTCTCTCTCTCTCTCTCTCTCTCTCTCTCTCTCTCTCTCTCTCTCTCTCTCTCTCTCTCTCTCTCTCTCTCTCTCTCATGTGAAGGGAGAGAGAAGAAGTAATGAGAGAGGAAAGAATGGAAAAGAAAAGGGGAAAAGGGACAAGTTTTCATGGTAGGAGAAAAAAAAGTTATTATAGAGGCTGAGGGGTAGGGATGGGGTGAAAAAGAGAAGGAACAGAAGTGTATGTTTGCAGAATATGGAAGTGGAAAAGAGATGAAAGAAGGGAATAAACGGGAAGGAAAGATAAAGAAAGTGGTTTATATAGAGGATAGCGAAAGGAAAGAAAGAAGGCAAAAGAAGGCGAGGGAATGCAGAAAGGGAAAAGGGAGTGTGTTGTAGAAAAAGAAGAGAGGAAAAAGAGATAAAGAAAATGGAATATCTTATGCAAAATTAGGAAGGGAAAACAAATGGAAAATGGGAAGATAAGAAGATAAAGAAGAGTAGGAAAATCAAAATGCTGCAAAAGATAGAGGATGATTGTACTTAATGAAGAGAAAGGATGATAAGCTGTGGAGAAGGAAAGAGGGGAAAAGGAGGATATGAAAAAATACATAATCTTTACAATTGACAAGACAATATGTAAATACTTACTGACCACCAGCATCACCACCAGCGCTACCACCACCACCACCACCACCACTGTCACTACCTATATGTATCCTCACATCTCCTTTACCTTCTCCTCAATGACCTGTCTATCTGTCCGTTTCCTTCCTCCCCACCCTCTCTCTCTCTCTCTCTCTCTCTCTCTCTCTCTCTCTCTCTCTCTCTCTCTCTCTCTCTCTCTCTCTCTCTCTCTCTCTCTCTCTCTCTCTCTCTCTCTCTCTCCGTCTCTATTTCCTCCTCAGTCATCACCACAAAACTGCAAAAGTCATATTCAACTTTGACTTTTTACTGTTAAGTTTTTTGTCTCTTTTCGAATTATGTGCACTTGATTTTTCATTGTTTTTCATTTCCTTTACCAACTCCCATTTCACTTACTTCTCTTCTTTCACTTCATCATCTTTGTATTTTTTTTTTTCTCTTTTTCTTTCTCTTATTCCTTTTCTTTCTCCTCCATCTCTTCCACTTCCACCACTATCACCACCGCCACCTTCACTTCCTCCTCTTCTTCTTCCTCCTCCTCCTCCTCCTCCTCCTCTACGTCCTCGTTCCACAAATCCTGCTGACAATAGCCGGAATCTTCAATCAATCAATGGGCTGAGTCAACTTCTCGATGACTCGTGGTTTCCAAAAGTAACCGCGATTTTCCGAGAGATGGACACAAGGAAGCCACTGAGCGCTTCCTCCTCAAGCTGATGTCAAGAATGAGTAGGACATCAGGGGACAACATTAGGAAGTGAATACAGTAGTACGTCTGTGGGACAAAAAAGTGACAGTATTCAAATTGCCTTGGAGAGTAAAAGAGTAAACACAAGGATAGAAATGTGGACTTATTTACTTTATTTTTCTGTTTTGTTGAGAGACTGAAGTGGACGTATCTAAATGATGCAATTATTCTTTTTTCATAATATTTCGGTCATTCTCTGTACAAAAGTAGATTATGGAAACCACATTATAGTAAAACTCTATGATTATTTCAGTGTGTGAATCAGTGACTGACTATTTGCTCTTTATCTTTAAGAGATTATTTGTCTTTCTATCTGTAGCACAACGGGGAGTATATGGTTGTATTTGGCACACCTCTGTCTGATAGTTCATCTGCGTTTGTTTAAATGCTTACCTATCTGTCTGTTTGGCTGCCTGTACCATACAGGGAGTGGATGGCTATTTTATGGCATATTTGTTAGTGTCTGTCTGTTCCTTGCACTCTTGAAAATGGCTATTTATTTGTGACACGTCAGGAAGTGTTTTTCTGTATGCCAGTCTGAGGCACACCTCTCAGTACTGTACCGTGTGTCAATGTGTGTGTTTGTAACATAGCTCTCAGTGTCTATCTGTGGTAAAGTGGGGAATGTTTAGCTCGCTGTGGTACACATTGCCTGAGTGTGGAACACTTGTGTGGCTGTTTATTTGATATCATTATTACTATTGATATTACTATTATTATTATTATTATTAGTAGTAGTAGTAGTAGTAGTAGTAGTATTATGATTATTATTATTATTATTATTATTATTATTATTATTATTATTATTATTATTATTATTATTATTATCATTATTATTATTATTATTATCATCATTATTATTATCATTATCATTATTATTATTTTTATCATCATCAGTATTATCATTTTTATCATTATTATTATTATTATTATTATTATTATTATTATTATTATCATTATTATTATTATTATTATTATTATTATTATTATTATTATTATTATTATTATTATTATTATTATTATTATTATTATTATATGATAACAATTATTATTATTATTATTATTGTTATTATTATTATCATTATTCATGCAGAATGTACTGTCCCAAGGAAACAAAAAGAACATGAAAAAGAGTCGCTGAGACGACATTCCTTAGGAAAGGTGAAAACGTTATTAGTTTTTTGCTACACTTCTGAAAGGTCATCCTTCTGTAGAACACCTTTGAATGACTATCTGTGGTTCAACAACAATTAGTCAGTGGGACATCTTTCAGTGGCTCGTCTCTTATTGGCTCTCTGTCCGTAGCACAACCTAGAGATAATAATCCTCCCTCCCCACACCTCGTAGCGCTCCACACGATCAGTACAGCTTCCCGTCCCGCCCATCCACACATCCACACACCAGCTTTAAAACCTGACTGAATTCTGTCACTTCGAGATTTCCAAATGAGAGAGAAGTGGGACGGAAAGCTCCAGCTATTCAGAAATGTAGGCAACATGGTCCAGGCGTCCCACAGATGTTTTTCAATCCCGGTGAGTGTAAAGGCGACTCTGGTTGGCACTAGGAACATTAAGAGCTGAGACACAAAGTACGATAGAGCATATGCGCGCATTGAATGAAAAGGATGCCTGAACGAGTTATTGCAAGTACTTGTTCGTGATGTGCCTGCATGTAATAGATAATATGTTTCCTATCTGAGTTCGAATATCCACGTGATTCCAAGATTAGCGAGTATGTGATTCACCGACTGATTGAGTAATTGAGTGAGTGATTAATTGAATGACTGAATGAATTAAGGGATTGGTTTATATATGCCGAATGATTTGTGAAATAGATGAGAATGATATTTTATGTAAAAGTGGCTATAGCTAAGAGCAGAAAAGTTGGGTAAAAATATGAAGGTGCAAGTTTCTTGATAGAATGATTGGTTTATTGACGATTAATTGAGTGGTTAAGTAATTACTTTAATGATCTACCAACTGTTTATTTCGCTCTTTATAGATTATATGCAAAAAAACAAGGAGTCATTTTAACATTAGACATAATTTGTATTCATCGTGCAGGAAGTCTACACTCAAAAGGCATCTGTCTATATACGTATCACCTCTCCTTTTTCTTTTCTTTTCTCTCTTTTCCTGTCAGTGGGGTTTCATGAATGGTGGGCGGGGAGAAGCCCTCTAACATTTGTGTCAACCTTTTGTGCAGTTAGCAGAGGACTAGTAAGGTGTATTGCTTATGCGAATGTTGAGTCAGGGTACCTCGTTATAAGCAAGCTTGTTTCCTCTGTGTCCGCTCTAATTTATTCTTCCTCCTGCTACTCCTCCTCCTCCTCCTCCTCTCTCTCTCTCTCTCTCTCTCTCTCTCTCTCTTGCGATAATCTGTCACAAAAAGGGTGAGTGTGGGAAAGAGACGATCGAGGACGTGTTTCTGATCTGGGAGGCTAGGTGAGATTTATTGGCCAAAAGAAAATATCGTCATCGAGAGGCCCAGTTTTTTTTTTTTTTTTTTAAGGAAGGGACACACGGGACAGGTGGCCGGGGCAGGAGAAGGAGGGCGCAGAATTGATGTGGAGGGAAGGGCGAGGGAGGGAGACATATAGATGAATGGGAGAGTTATTTTGGTAGGTCAGGTGATAGGGCATGGAAGTGAGGCGTGAGGGTGTGCTGCTGTATTACACTTATGTTCCCCTATGCACAGGTGTATATCAGGTGGTGCTTAGTGCTGCATTTTGATGTCTCAATAGGTCTGGAAAGCTGGGTAGGGGCAGCCAAGTCTGGGGAAACCTTTAGCAGATGTGTGGGTGGATGGGTGGGTGAGCGGGTGGGTGCACGGAGGTGACGCGGGAGTGGAGTAAGGGAGTAGAGGGAATGTGGGTGGAGGTGGGGGTGAGTGGAGGTGTCCAAGGAGTCGACGCAGCAGCAGGCTAGGGGGGAGGTGAGGATATGGAGGGGAGCGGAGGGCAGGAGGGAGGGAGGGCCGCACCGCACCACAGCCAGGGACCAGTTGGCGAGCGGAGTCGGGTTGAGAAAGATCCTCCCTGTCTCGTGGTCCACCAGCGTTCCACAAACCCCAACACGGCACTCCAATCTCCACCGACGCCCCGCCAACTCTTCGCCCCCGCCGTTGCCACCGCCGCCACACCCTCGCTCGCGGAATGTTCCGAGGGCGACAGCTGAGTGTGTCCCGTCAGCC
Organism: Portunus trituberculatus; assembly: GCF_017591435.1. NCBI lineage: Eukaryota > Metazoa > Arthropoda > Malacostraca > Decapoda > Portunidae > Portunus > Portunus trituberculatus. The sequence continues at coordinate 12,106,321 of NC_059271.1, read as the reverse complement.
GTCGGCCGACCCCGCCCCGCCCGCTGTGCCCCGCTGAGTCTCGTGACCTTACTGTTAACACTGAAACTTCTCTCGTCCAGGAAACAGTTGTCAAAAGTCTTCTTGCGAGTGTAAGTGTTGACGTTTCGGTCTCTCAGCACGATGCTTCCTCTCCTTAATGTAGGATTAACTTTGCCTTTTTCCTCGGGTCTGGTTGATGCGGTGCTGTTGCTGGGTGAGTGGTGTTGCCTGTAAGGCACACCTGTAGCCTCTAGGTCTTGTTTGGGTCTTGCTAGCTCGCTCCTCCATGTGGTGACGTTGTCTGGCTGCCCCTGGTGCTGTTCCTCACCACAGCCACACGCGCGGCGCACGCTGGCCGGCGCTCACCACGCCACTGTAGCCTGAGTGTCGCTGTGGCGGAAGAGGATTTGCAACACAGGAATATCTCGTGGCATTTATCAAGGTAAGACTTGCAACTGAATGTCAATCAGGAAATGTGCTCCATCCGAGGTGGGGGGGGGGATTGCGTCATCCATCGTCTGTCGTGAAAGAGGCGCCTTCATGACCTCGTGCTCGTTCACTGCTCCCAAGACAGGGTGGCGCTGCCATATGAAGGCTGTGATGTGCCCTGTCCTTCAGTAGTGCTGCCGACGTCCCGGGCATTCCGGCTGCTGTTAGCGGCGTCCATTTGTCTATTACCCTGGTGACCTCTGGAACGACCCCTGCCCTCCCCTGCCCTATTTCGTCCCGGACCGGTCCGCACATACAATGGTGTGGGGCGGGGCGGCACGGGACAGGACCAAACCAGATGGTGATGAGCACGAAATGGGTCAGCGGAGTGAGATGGGCAGGCGGATCAATATATGGATTACCTCAGCCACAGCTCCTAAGGGCCACGGGGCGGCCTCCTCATGCCTTTACACTGAGGCAGGAAGGCAAGGGAAGGAAGCAGTAGGCCAGTGGGTCAGGTGGGAAGGGGAGAGAGAGAGAGAGAGAGAGAGAGAGAGAGAGAGAGAGAGAGAGAGAGAGACTTCAAGGATACAGGATGATGTGAGGGGAGGAGAGCAGGATGGAGAATGGAAATGGGAAGGGGAGGTAAGAGAGGGGCTGAGCTTATCTGATGAGTAATAAATGTGAGGTGACATACCTGTGCTCTCAGCCGGTAAACTGATCGAAGGCAAGTGGCATTCACCTGCACGACTGTTGTGTTGGTGCTGACTGTGAGAGGGAAGGTTTATGTAGAACCCCCTCATACGAGCTGCCTTCCACTCCACTTGAAAGTCTTATGTACTTTACACAAGATCGAGGCGAAAAGGTGAAGATGTAGGTTAAAAAAAGTCAATAGTTTTAATCTGAGAATATAGAAAGTGAATTAGCAAATATTATTACAAAAAAATACTATATGGTGTGTGTGTGTGTGTGTGTGTGTGTGTGTGTGTGTGTGTGTGTGTGTGTGTGTGTGTGTGTGTGTGTGTGTGTAATTTCACCTCGGTCGTCTGCTGGTCACCCAGCCAGTCTTCCCCTGATGGACTAAGAGTGATGCGTTGTAAAAGACGTGTCTAGCAGAGAGAGAGAGAGAGAGAGAGAGAGAGAGAGAGAGAGAGAGAGAGAGAGAGAGAGAGAGAGAGCATACTGCAACTATCAGTATGAAAAACAAGATAATCTATCGTTAATGGTAATCTAGATAATCTATATAATTTTTCTTATTATCATTAAATACCACTAATCACCATCACCACCATCACCTTTCATTTTCGCCATCACCATCACGGCCACCACCACCACGATATAAACCTCCCCTTTCATCATCACCATTATCATTACCATCATTACTCTGTTATCCCATCAACATTACCATCATCATCACTATTACCTTCACATTACCCTTGCCCATCTCAACGTCATTATCAACATCACCACCTTATTACTCTCTCATCATATCACTCATCACTATCACCACCATTTTACCATCTTTCCATCGTCACCATCGCTGTATAATCCCTTTTAATATCGTTGTCGTCACCTTCACCATCACATTACTCTTTCATTTTAACATAGCCTTCACAAGCATTATCACTATACTGTTCATTATCATTATCACTATCACTACCATCACCACCACCACCATCACCACCACCACCATCACAACTCGCGAATCACACTTCTCATTATATTTTCTTCAGCCTACCACGCAAGGCATAAATTTCAGTTGCTCTCCTCTTCTTTAAACCTTCCACTTCCTTATCTTTACTCCTCCTCATCTTCTTCCTCCTCATCCTGCTTCTCCTCCTCCTCCTCCTCCTCGTCCTCCTCCTCCTCTTCCTCTCTTCCTCCTCCTCCTCCTCCTCCTCCTCCTCCTCCTCCTCCTATTCCTCCACCTTCTCCTTCTCTTATATTTTCTTCCCATGTGGTGGTTTCCAAGATATCTACAGCTCATGCAAATGGTGCGTTACTCTTGGGTCGTGTGCATTCATAGGAAGAAGATAACTGACAGGAAAACATTTAGACTTTCTCTACGACTACTGCTGCTGCTACTACTACTACTACTACTACTACTACTACTACTACGATTGCTATTAATTAGAAAGAAAAGAATGAAAATATTGTTGCAAATTAGGAATAAGAAGATGAGGAAGAGAAAACAGAAAAAAAGAAAATGAAGATGAAAAAGGGCTTTTAAAAGGAGAAAAGAGCTCGGAGATAAGATGAGATGGGATTGGAGCAAGTAGGAGGAATAATTAGAGAGAGAGAGAGAGAGAGAGAGAGAGAGAGAGAGAGAGAGAGAGAGAGAGAGAAATGGAAAGAATAGGGAAAGAAGGAGTAACTTTGAAACTTAATGGAAAATAAAGGAGATAGGTGGAGATAGGATGTATAGGAAGAAGGAATTCAGTCAGAGGAAACCAAGGACTAAGATGAAGCAAAGACGGAAAAATGAGAAATTAAAAGTTGAAAAAGAAAGAAAATTAATCGATAGATATAAAAGAAGCGAACGAAAGGAGAGATAAAGAAAAATTTAAATGGGAGAGAAGAAAATAAGATAACTAGAGAAAGAAAAGAAGAAGTCAGCGAAGAAGGAAAGGGAAAACAGAATAATTATACTTTGAAGGAGAAAAAAAAGTCATATTTTTCACATTTTGATTGAGGAATAATGAGGAGGAGCAAACGAGGAAGAAGAAAAGAAGAGGAGAAGGAAGAGGATGAGTAGGGAGATTAGGACGAGGAGTAAGAGGAGGAGGAAGAGGAGGGGGGAAAGAGGAGGAAGATTTATTTTTATATTTACTTTTTTAAAACATAAATCTTGCTTCATTAAAAACAAGCAAACTTAATTGATAATTTTACATTAAGTGTCCGTTGAGGGAAGTGGAATTATGAGGAGTGAGACTGGATGGGAGAGTATGTGGTAGGGAGAGAATGAATGAAGATTGGGACTGAGAGAATTAGCAGAACAATTAATGAAGTAGTTGAAGGAACTGTGAGTGAGAACATGCAAGTGAAAGTGGAAGAGGAGAAGATATAAGCTATGGAGGAAAATGTGTTGAGAAATGAGTGAAAAAATAGCATTAGTGAAAGGTTGGATGACACTATGAGAGACAGAGTGGATGGGAAAGTGTGAGGGAGAGATTATATGTTGAAGAGACTGTGTGCAAAAAAGAGAGCGAAATAATAGAAGAGTGAATGATAAAATGGAAGGAAAAGTAGAGGAGTGGATAGGAGAGTGGGAGTGAGAGAGTGAAAGGGAAAGAGAATATGTGGAAGAAACTGTATATGAAAATGAATGAAAAATAAAAGAATTAATCGTAAAGTGGAGGACAAGGAGGAAGAGTGGGAGGAAGAGTGGGAGGAAGAGTGGGTGGGAGAGTGAGTCGTTCTCTCACTCTGGTTTCGATCCATATTATGACATCATGGGAGGTGAACGTCAATATCTCGGCGCGGTAATGACTCGGTAAGAGAGAGAGAGAGAGAGAGAGAGAGAGAGAGAGAGAGAGTGAGTGAGTACCAAGTAGAGTAACACGTGACGTTGGTACTAACATAGGTATTATGACGACGAAGAGGAGGAGAAGGAGGAGGAGGAGCAGAGAGAGGAAGAGCAAGAGAAGGAAAAAGACTACTGGGATCAATAAAAAAAAATATAGGAAATAAACCTATAAAGAAGTGGGAAAAAACTGAAGTAGAAAGTAGTGAAAGAGGAAGTAAAGACAGAAAGAAGAGAAAGTGTATAGGAGGATGGTAGAGAAGGAGGTAGGAGGGGAAAATGAGAAAGAGAGATAAATGAAGGGGTTAGGGAAAGTACCAAGAAGGAGTAGGTGGAGAAGGAAAGGTGAGAAAGAAAGACAAAGGAGGAGCTGCAGGGAGTGTTACACGAAAGAGTAGGAGGAACAAAAGTGAGATATAAAGGAAGGGGAAGTACCAGGAAGGAGGAAAAAGCAGAAATAAATGGAGACAGAAAGACAAAGGGAGGGAGTGTAGCTTGTAGAAGGCAAAGAAAAGGTGGATAGGCGAATGAAGAGGCGGAGGAAAAGGAAAATGGGAGCAGACGGAGGAAGAGGAGGAGGAGTATTAGACCGTTAAATAAAAAGGGAAGAGATGTGAATAATGAATTAAAGAAAGAAAAGGAGGAAATGGAGAAATAGAGAGAAGAAAGAATTGTATGCATTATAGTAATAGTATTAGTAATAATAGTAGTAGTAGTAGTAGTTGTTGTTGTTGTTGTTGTTGTTGTTGTTGCAGTAGAAGAAGTAGTAGTAGTAGTAGTAGTAGTACTAGTAGTAGTAGTAGTAGTAGTAGTAGTAGTAGTAGTAGTAGTAGTAGTAGTAGTAGTAGTAGTAGGGAGGAGGAGGAGGAAAAGGAGGAGGAGGAAGAGGAGGAGAAGGAGTAGATTCGTAACAGAGAGAGAGAGAGGAGAAGTGCATGAAAATCACTAAATACTGAAGGGAAGAAGTAGAAGAAGAAGAGAAACAGAGGAAGAAAGGAGTGTGGAGAATAAACTAGGAACATGAAGAAGAGGAAGAGAAGGAGGAGTAGGAGGAGGAGGAGAGCAAGAGTGTAAGCAGTAGATCATGCTGCACCGTGACTCCTGTTTACAGTGCGGTGCGTGTGGCCGTGACGTGGGGTGATTACTGCTGTGTCGCGGGTGTTTGTTCCACGTATGAGTAACACAGAGTGGAGGGCACGATCAGGTGAAGTGAGCCAACCCTCCCCTCCTCCTTCTCTGCGTCTGCGGTGTTTGAAGTCAATGTGTCAGTCCGTGAATTCGTGTTTGCTCTCTTTGTTTCCAGGTTCTGTCTTTCACTTGTAACATAATGGCTTTGATAGTGAGTGTTGTTCATATTCTATTTATTTCTATGAATAATATATGTGCGTCTAGTTACGTCTTTATTCATATATGTGCATCTCATACACACACACACACACACACACACACACACACACACACACACACACACACACACGTCAAACATTATTACTACAAACGTTATGATAGATTAAGAAATAATTAGAAGTGAGAAGTCTTATTTTCTTTCACTGCAGGAAAGAACATTAAAATATCAATTTACAGATTAGCAACGCATCACATGATGGGAAGAAACATTGGGTAAAGACCGAAAAGAAAAGACTAAGTGATGTTTTCTATTACTCACATACTTTCATATCAAGATGGTGCTTTATGACTATTAATGTGACGGAGGAATATATGATAACAGAAAATAAAAAGAACAATATCAATCACCATCAAATTATTATCTTTTTTCTATCTATAAATAACATTACAATTTTCTGTTGTAAATGTTCAAGGATCTTTGCGTCTCGTTGACTGAGTTTTCGATATAACTCTCCCCAGACTTTTACCTGATATGCTCACCTGCAGAGAGCCGCGCTAATCGCCAGGTGTGCAGCTCTCACCTGCCGAGCTGCCGGGAATACACGGAGATTAGGACGTGAAGAGGAATAGATTAACAAACCATTTGTATATCAAAGTAAAATCCAGTCTGCTCTTTGCTCAGAGTTACAAATTGATATAACATAAGAAAATAAAGGTCGTGCAGAGAGAAAATTTACCATCTGCTATCAACTTACAGAAATCTAACATAGAACCATGAAAAAAACAAAAAACAAGAAACAAACAGGAAGCTGAGAGAGAACACTAGACCTACACATGGCAGATCTTGTACAAAACATATTTACCTATTTCCTCATATCATTCTTATCCATAAATTCGTCCAATCTTCTTTAAACGTTACCTAATGATTCAGCACTAACAACTTAATTACAAAGTCTATTTCATTCGTGTATGAATAACTGTTTTTATACCAGTTTCTTACAGTCTTTTGTTTATATTTAACTTCATCGTACTTGAACTTGTCATTTCTTGTTTTTGTCATGAATACTGACCATGAGGATATTATTAGTGTCACCCTTGTTATCTAACCTCCGCTTCATGTTATCTAATAACGGCAGACTAAATTGATAAGCATGGTAACGTTTCTTTAATCAAGAACAAACACAACGAGAACTATTCTTTATGACATTTGATATGATTCTTACAAATAAGTATGAGAAAAGCTACAAAAACTAAAATGCATGACAGCATGAGTATTCACGAATGTTCTCCAGAATGGTATGAATAAAAAAAAATCTATAATAAAAATAGAAGTGAACAATGACCTGTACTCTCTATACCTTCCTCCAACACGAACGCTATTCACGCCCAAGAGAAATATTAGAATAGTTATTTATTTCTCTGTGTCAAATTATACGTTCATGGCCATATATTTTAGACGTTGATTGTACCCTTACACACACCCACGCACACACACACACACACACACACACACACACACACACACACACACACACACACACTCTCTCTCTCTCTCTCTCTCTCTCTCTCTCTCTCTCTCTCTCTCTCTCTCTCTCTCTCTCTCTCTCTCTCTCTCTCTCTCTCTCTATCTATCTATCTATCTATCTATCTATCTATCTCTCACAATCACCTTCTCTCATGTTTAATTTGTTATTCTTGACAATGCAACAAATTATTCATCAGACTTCCACGAACACTTTGGCTCGAATACTCCAGACACAAATACAAACTTTGATTTCTAATACCAGTAAATCCAAAACACAACAATGAACGCCTCCACCCTCTGAAATATTGTATTCCAGTGTAAGTGAATGCGAAAATAGTGTTGTGGTATCCTTGCCTCTGTTTATCTGGCTGCAAGAAGAGGAGGAAGAGGAAGAGGAGGGAGAAGAGGAGGAGGAGGAGAAAGAGGAGGAAGAGGACGAGGAAGAGAATAGGGACGGCCCAAGAAGCCATAAATCAGGACCCCGAAGCAGCAGGCAGGGTGAGAATAGTGACGGAGGAGGAGTGACGTGGAGACTAAAGAGAAGTACGTGACGAGGAAAGCAAAGGAGGAAAAACAGGAGGAGGAGGAGTAGGAGGAAGAGGAGGAGGAGGAGAAGGAGACGGAGGAAAAGGAGGAGAAGGAGGAGGAAGGTAATTGTTTGCAAAGAGAAAGACAAATAAAGCAAGGGTAGAGAAAAGACGACAAGAAAGACTAACAAAATTGAAGCAGATAGTTTTGTTCATAAAGAGAGAGAGAGAGAGAGAGAGAGAGAGAGAGAGAGAGAGAGAGAGAGAGAGAGAGAGAGAGAGAGAGAGAGAGAGAGAGAGAGAGAGAGAGAGAGAGAGAGAGAGAGAGAGAAAGGAGAACCTAGGGAGGACACACACACACACACACACACACACACACACACACACACACACACACACCGCAAGTCTTTCTTTGTGTGGTGGAAACTTTTAAAACATTTGTCCTCTGACGCATTCTTGCCGAAAACCGGACGAGACGAAGCCTGGGCTACAATAATTCTCTCTCTCTCTCTCTCTCTCTCTCTCTCTCTCTCTCTCTCTCTCTCTCTCTCTCTCGTAATCTGGTGGAGAAAGGA